>NC_053154.1:37712421-37764201 GCF_016835505.1 Polypterus senegalus | reverse complement strand
TATTTATACTCAGTTTGTATACTCTGAACAAACTATGTTGTTGCTTGCTCTCTATTGGTCATTTTTGACTTTCAGCCACCTTATTCCCTCTGGCCTTATTTTTTTATTTTTTCCAGCCATCTTACTCACATTATGTGATTTATCTTTGAAACAGTACTATTAGTGACAAAAGTCTCTCTATTTTGGCGCATAGCTTCTGTGCATCCAAGTGGATAACTGGGAATACCCAAGAGAGTGAACACTCAGTGCAGGATGCTGATTAGATTAACACTCAAAAACAACATATAAACATTAGTGGCTGCATATTTAAATATGTCACCTTGTTAGAAAGACTGAAATTAAATTTATACTTCAACTGCCCCACAATATGGTAAAGGTATTTTTTCCATCATCAATCTATCTGAACATGCAGCTATTACAACAGTATACATTATTATGAACAAAATGTATGACAGATATTCAACAAAAATCTTGCATGAAATGAGATGAATTAGCTTACTTTATTATGTAAAATATTAAGAACTTAAATGAAAACCTACATAAATTACCAATGAGGATTCAAGTGAGTGAATCTGATTCAATAAAATAACACATTATTGTGCAATGCAACATACTGTATAAATCTCAGTACATTTGTTAGCTGGCTTCTGGGGCAAAGGAAAGACAAAAATTTACAACCATTGATCAGAAAAGAATGTGGACATTCAAACACCAAAATGACTTATGCAAAAATCCCATAAAATAATTTTCACTGATCTTTCAAAATTCTCAGTGGGTTAAAATATACAGTACATACAGTATATACAAAGCTAGAAAAGAAAAGGGAACATTTTAAAAATAACGTAACATGACTGTCAATATACAGTATTTGTTTTGTGAGTGTTACTGAGTGTTGCTGTCATCAAGGATTTGATTATCATTATTTCTTTCAATCAGGTTCGTATTTGTAGGATGTGTTGTGTTCAAGTTACATTCCGTGTTTGTCAATCGTTGTAAAGATGACAGGTTTCATTCATCGATTCGTTTCTTACTGCATCAATAAACAGCTCGTCTTCTTCTTTATCTGAGACCTGACACACTGCATGCACGGGTTTTTTTTACACTGTCTTCCTTTAGCGGGACATTGACTTTTTACAACGTGTGCTTTGTTTCGCAGTAGTTGGATTTATGAATATGCTTATCAGACGCTTCATATTTTTTGCTGCCTTTTCAATTGTGTAATTCGGTTTTTGTTCAGCGTTCTTTGGAACTGTTGCTTTTATCTGTGCACTGCGTCAGTTCACGTGAGCCACTCGGTGTACATGCATCGAAGGTTCCCAGCTGTGCTGGTGCCATCTCGTGCTATGTCCATGGCTGTATTTAATGTTACCTTAGCCCTGGCACTTAAAACTTTCTCTCGCAGTTTCGCTGAGTTTGTGTCAAACACCACCCTGACCATCTCATCTTCCTCTCCATAAGCACAGTCCTTCACCCGTGAATATTTACCCGTGGCAGTTTGCTATTGGATTGCCTCTGACGGACGGCCTTATATGGGCAGGCACTAAATTACAAACGCCAGCGCAGCCTGTCTATGAACTTAATTTAAAGTGTAGGTTTACATCGTGCTTTGTTTCAGTAGCAGAACTCATGAATATGGTTGTATATGTCACTCGCCGCTTCTTATTGTTTCGCTGCCTTCTCAATTATATAATGCATGTTTTCTTCAGCGCTTTTTTGAGGTCTTCCTGGTTTTCTATGTACTGCGTGATTACGTGGGAGGCGTGATGATGTCACACGAAACTCCGCCCCCACAGCATTGAAGCTCATCTCCATTACAGTAAATGGAGAAAAACTGCTTCCAGTTATGACCATTACGCGTAGAATTTCGATATAAAACCTGCCCAACTTTTGTAAGGAAGCTGTAAGGAATGAACCTGCCAAATTTCAGCCTTCCACCCACACGGGAAGTTGGAGAATTAGTGATGAGTGAGTGAGTGAGTGAGTGAGGGCTTTGCCTTTTATTAGTATAGATATATAAATATATATATGTTATAAAAAATGGAATGAATGACTAGTAGATCGATACGTGATCTTCACGCTAAGATCACAAAAGACAAATAAATGAACCATGAGACAAAAGAGAATGGGCAAAAAACCAAAACAGTAGTTTAAAGGGACACAGATACAAGTGTCTCAGTCATTCAATGCACAAAACGTAGATTTACACAATAATGGAACATACACTATGAGATTCTGTGAACCCGCAACAGTTAAAGCAACGACACGTTTAATTTCAAAGAAAACACAATTCGGTCAGGTGTATATTTATGATGACAGAGAAACGATCACAATGCGAGTAGCAGAGACACAAAGTAGGAAAAGGACAGCGGCTGTAAAGGCTTTAAAAGATCGAAGGGCAGCATGACAGCAGCCCCCTGCAAGTGAGCGAGCAGCATTATAAGTCCTGCAAGAGAGAATTTAACCACGCCGGGCTGTAAATAAAGGGACAAGCATTGTTTTAGAATGTCATGCGAGACCAGCCAGCGAGCCATCATTTAAAACATGTCCACAGACATCTAACCCTAGCAGTTGTTGGATTGCATCTGTCAGACAAGCATCATGTGCTCCCAGCTCTTAAAACAATGACAAGAGACAAGCAAAACATGCAGCTCGCCAACAGGAGGAAGACAGCAGATGATGCGACAGCATATCCTTATCATGCTTTTCAGACGCCCCTCCCCTTCACAATGCGAGCAGCGTTATACGACTGGTGAGGAAGAGATGTAACCACATTGCCTGCCTAAGGTAAAGTCATCCCTGATGGAGGCTCGCAGGAATCGAGGGAAAGTGGGGTCCTTTCATCGGATTAGCGCTATTTCAGATGTGGAATAGCCAAATGGGAGAGGCAGCTTGATGAATGAGGTCTCCAGGACTCTGAACAAATCCAAATCATATTATGTGATATCATCTAAAGTGAAATTCTACTCCGTACTTCTGTTCTATGTATTGTACTGTATTGTATTGACCCCTTCTTTTGACCTCCGACTGCATGCCCAACCTACCTGGAAAAGGATCTCTCTTTGAACTGTCTTTCCCAAGGTTTCTTCGATTTTTTCCCTACAAGGGTTTTATTTTGGGAGTTTTTTCTGGTCTTCTTAGAAGGTCAAGGCTGGGGGGCTCTCAGGAGGCAGGGCCTGTTAAAGCCCATTGCGGCACTTCTTGTGTGATTTTGGGCTATACAAAAAAGAAATTGTATTGTATTGTATATCCGGTAAACCAAACACGGGGTGGGCGAAGTGAGGCAAATACAATGATTTTATGAATATATAACATCATGATGTTGATGATATAAAGTCAGCATTGAAATATATAAAGTCATTCCGGTATATATATGTAGTCAAATCCTGATTATATAAAGTCAGCGTCGGAATTTATAAAGTCATTCCTGAAAATATAAAGTCAAAACTTGAATATATAAAGTCAGTCCCGGAATATATAAAACAATTCCCGAATATATAAAGTTAGGCCAATTCACAAATAAAATGGTCTAGTTGCATTAAATATTCTCTAATTACAGTGCTTGTCATTTTACTTGTACTAGTGAAAGGTAAACTTTGACAGCAGCCACTCATTGTCGATCGGGCTTGTGAGGCTCGTCCAAAAATGCACCCATACAAAAATAATAAATATAGTGTTCAAAATGCCTGGCACATATATCATTTTGAATACATTAACTGAACAGTGTTTAAATATGTACACAGACACACACACACACACACACACACACACACACACACACACATATATAATCTGACACTGACTTTATATAATTCGGGAATGACTTTATATATTCCGATGCTGACTTTATATAATCAGGCTTTGACGTTATATATAATCAGGAATGATTTTATATATTCTGATAATGACTTTATATATTCAAATTTTGACTTTATATATTCGAGAATGATTTTATATATTCTGACACTGACTTCATATATTCAAGAATGATTATATACTCAGCAAAAAGAAACGTTCCTTTTTCAGGACTGTGTATTTCAACAATAATGTTTTAAAAATCCAAATAACTTTACAGATCTTCATTGTAAAGGGTTTAAACAATGTTTTCCATGCATGTTCAATTAACCATAATCAATTAATTAACATGCACCTCTGAATGTCGTTAAGACCTTAACAGCTTACAGAAAGTAGGCATTTAAGGTCACAGTTCTAAAAAGCAGGACACTGATTTTAATGCGGACATGGCAATTTATTGCCTTAGCCACATCAGCAGTCCTCATACCTCCCTGCAGCATGCCTAATGCATGTTCACGCAGATGAGCAGGGACCCTGGGCATCTTTCTTTGGGTGATTATTTATTTAAAATGGCCTTTACTAAGCAAGCTGTGGACCCGCTATACCACACCCGACCCTATGATCTCACTTTCTGTCTTCCCCTTTAAAAGCCTGCACCTTTTCCCTATTCCCTCAGTTCTGTTCTGGACTCAGTTTTGTGCACAACAGTGCTGTATTCATTTGTTCGAAATTTGCAGCCAGGAAACCAATTAGATGGGTGGCTGCCCCAAACCTTTCCATGACTCTGTGTAGAGTTTCTGACATTGGCGTAGTCGGCAGGATGGAGATGTCCTGGAAGAGAAAGGAACAGGACCTGCAATGTACCCAGGTGGGACCGCATCGGGCATTTTCAGGTGGGGAGGGTGCAGCGTGACCCGGTACAGGCTCTGCTCCCGGCACACGTAACTAGGCCACCTAGAGAGGCCAGGGAGTGTGCGGGAGGGGCTCACAGAGTTGGGCTGCTCCAGAGGGAGGAGGCAAAGGGGCTTATTATGCTCCCTTGGAGGAGAGTGCCTGCCTCCCTGTGAAACCAGAGCCCCAATTACCACCTAGGGGTGCCCCAGACTGGCAGGCGACTAAAATAAAAAACTGGAGGTTGGACCCAGATCTGCCGACTCTCAAACAAGCCTGGTCCTTCTGGGCAATGGTAAGGCAGTGGCTACAGCCATTGGAGAACAAGCCCTACCAGATAATAGAGCAGGTAGCTTGCTATCTCCTCCTGAAAGCGCTTCCCCGTGGCTTCACCCAGCTGGTCTGGGGAAAACAGTTTATGAACATGGCTGAGCTCATAGAGCTTCTGGAAACTCAAAGGACGGCCTTGCAACCTGAGGGAGCAAAACCGTTCCTTTGTCAAACTCAGCTGGAGTACGTCCCAAAGCCTAGCCAATTACATCCTGGAGCTTGTGCTGGCGTCCCCGGAGTCACGGGCGCACAAACTGCTTAGAAGCGAGGAGGGATGGAGGTGGAGGAGGGGTTGGTGTGCTCTGACTAACCCGTTGGCGATCCCACATACAGGTGTGGTGATCGTAAATGGATACAAGACCACGGCTCTATTCGATTCCGGTAGCAACATTACTATTGTTGCCCGCTGGTTTGTGCTGCCGCGACAGTGGTTAAAAATTAAGACCAGTATAGCCTGTTTCCACGGAGAAATCCGTTGGTACAGCTCCGCTGCTTGTCACATCAGTTACAGAGGATCAGTACAAAAACTAACCATGGCCGTCCTTCTGAATCCACCACACTCCGTGATACTGGGGCAGGACTGGTCGAAAATTAGATGCAGTAACATACATACCACTCCTGGTGTTAACTTGGGCCTAGTTATAGACAGGGATGAGCCATCTCAAGCTGCCTCCACGGCGTGTAACCAGCCGGCAGACAGAGACGAAGCGGCCCCCTTGAGTAACGTGGTAACACCCGGACCGTCGCATGCCGATACGTCATCCACCAGTGGCGCGACGGAACGGGAGGAAACCACACCCCTTGAGGTCGTCCCAGACCCTCTCTCCCTTCTGCGGTTTCAATTTAGAGAGACGTCGGCTTCTTTTAAAAGGGAGTAATGGAATGACGACTCCCTAAAGTTTGCAAAAAATGCAGTGGTCCTAGTCAATGGCCAGCGCACTAGCCAGTCAATGCCACAGGGCCCTCACTTTGTGTTAGACAACGACCTTCTCTATCGCGTAGCAGTGTATGATGGGCAGGAGAGAAGGCTACTGCTAATCCCACGGACCTTCCGGCGGCAGGTCTGTGAGTTAGCACACGCCCACCTCCTAGGTGGCCACTTGGCCACCGAGAAAACCCTGGAGCGGATCAAGCTCCGTTTCTATTGGCCGGGAATTAATGAGGAGGTTCGTCGCTTTTGCACTTCTTGCCTGGAGTGTCAATTGCAACAAATTCTTGCGACAAGTTCCTATTCCCCTGATTGATATTCCCTTCCACAGAATTGGGGTCGATTTAGTCGGACCCCTAGAGCCCTCAGCCCGAGGACACAAGTACAATTTAGTCCTCATGGATTATGCTACCAAACACCCCGAAGCTGTTCCGTTGCGCTCAGCTGCTTGTAAAGCCATCACACGGGAATTGCTGAGGGTCTTTGTGTAGTGAACCCCACAGGCAATACACAGTCCCAAAAAGCACTTCATTTAACACACACTCTTCTGGCACCACCACTCCTCCCGTCTAGCTTTGTCCTCCACCTCCCAACTCTAGCTCCAAGAGTGGGGGCTGCTGGTCCCTTTTATAATTCACCTGGAAGTGCTCCAGGTGCTTGATTGGCTTGTTCCGGCTTCACTTCCGGGTGTGGTGCATACGCATGCGGGACCCAACAGGGCTGCCTCCAACTCCCGTGGAGCCCTGCACCTCTCCAGCCCAGGCGGAGGCCATCTAGCGTCCAGGGGAGATATTGCACCATCCAGGGCTGCTCTCCCTGAAGATACAGTGCAGGGCGTCCCGACTAGGCATGGAAGCCAGCAGCGTGCCACAATATATATATATATATATATATATATACAGTACAAGCCAAAACACTCATTCAATGTGTTTTCTTTATTTTCATGACCATTTACATTGGTAGATTCTCACTGAAGGCATCAAAACTATGAATGAACACATGTGGAGTTATGTACTGAACAAAAAAGGTGAAATAACTGAAAACATGTTTTATATTCTAGTTTCTTCAAAATAGCCACCCTTTGCTCTGATTACTGCTTTGCACACTCTTGGCATTCTCTCTATGAGCTTCAACAGGTAGTCACCTGAAATGGTTTTCACTTCACAGGTGTGTCTTATCAGGGTTATTTAGTGGAATTTCTTGCTTTATCAATGGGGTTGGGAACAGCAGAACTATATATATATATATATATAGTCATACACGTGCGCATGGGAGCCAGCTAAAGGACTTGAATGAGGGTAATTCAGAACCACTGACTCTTTACCTCGCTTTTATGCAGACCGTTGACAGGAAATTCAGCCTGGCCCTGATAACGTCACTTCCAGTTCTTAGCCTATAGATGAAGACCATTCCGGTTCCGGCCCCTCTGATGTCATTTCTTATACTGGCCTTTAAAAGCCACCACCTTTCCCCTATCCCCTCAGTTCTGATTTGGACTCCGAGTTGTGCACACCAGTGTTATCACTTTATTCAATTTTGCTGCCAGGAAATAATATATGGGTGGCTGCCCCAAACCTTGCTATGGAATAATAACTTCTTCTTCTCCTTCTACAGAAAGAATGATTGTCACTTCAGTAATCCATCAACCTGGACCTGTCATTTCCTCTTAGAATGCCTGACATTTGGCAAAGCTGGTGTCTTAAACAGACGACCCAAAGCAGCAGTCTGGATGGCTTATTTCTCTGCTTATTACACGTGTTTTTTATAATTACAGTTATACAGGGTTGGCTATAAAATGCCTTGAATTGTTGATTTTATCCTGGTCTTTCTTTTACAGGAGGCACAGTCAGCAGGACTTTTAGCAGGCATGACAGAATGACTAAGTCCCAAGATATTGGCTCTGTCATACAGGCGATGGCTGCCAAGATCCAAGCATTAAAGGTCCAGATGGGCAAACAGTGGACCCAGCTCGCTAAGGCAGAGGTATGTAACCAAGCATGTGTTGCTCTCCAATGGGACTTCCAGATGGGATCTGCCCAGGTGTTGTTGCCACTACATTTGGATGATGATATTGAGACATACTGTATTGGTGTTTGAAAGAACTACCACACAACTTCATTTGGATTGTAGGAATGGGTGCACATACTGGTGCCTTTCCTGAAGGGACTGACACAGCAGGCCTACTACAACCTTGATGAGCATGCGGCCAGTAATTATGATCAACTAATGGCCGAGGTGCTGCTACAGTATGCAATTAATCTGGACCAGTAGGCAAGGGCGTGTCACAAATGGACTTACGAGCAAGAGAGGCTGAGCCGCTCCCAAGCATACGACTTGTAGGGCAGATTTGGGCGATGGCTGAAACCTGAGGTAAACTCAACCAAACAAATCACCAAGATGGACACATGTGACCTACTTCTAAATGCCCTCCTCAGCTAGCCTGTCTGGAGACAAGAGCACATGAACTTGGACTCTATGATAGCAGCCCTTGAGTGCCACTGGGTCACTTTGCAAGTCAAGCAGACATAACGCTTTACGCTTCAGGTTCCGTCCTGGATGTGTCGCCAATCAAGAGACCACCCGGCACATTATAGAACCAGTGGTGCATCCCAAAGAAAAGCACACAACACCTCCCCACTGTTATAAATGCGAGGAGCTAGGACATATCATCCCTAACTGCCCCTTCTTTGGCGAGCCCATGGACTGCAGCTGGGTGTAAGGAGAGAGGTACTGTTTTTTAACTAGTCCCCTGTCTCTTCTGCACAATAAAGTAGTGTTTGTGAATAGACATTGGGTTTCCGCACTCATTGATTGCAACATCTCATTTAGACCCCCAAAAAACATCAGACAGAATTAAACTATGGTTCTATTGGCCAGGGGATAAGGAAGAGATCCATAGCTTTTGTTCTTCCTGTCCCAAATGCCAATTGTGACAGATTCTTTGGAAGGATCGTGCTCTTCTCAGCCCTGTCTTGCTCATAGACATTCTTTTAGAGCGACTATGGGTTTGATATTTTAGGTTCCCCTGCACCTTCTGTTGGAGGGCATACAGTGGCATTCAAAAGTTTGGACAACCTTACTTACAATATCTGTTACTGTCAACAGTTAAGTGAGCTGAAGATGAACTGATCTCCAAAAGTCATAAAGTTAAAGATGACACATTTATTTTCACCATTTTATTCAAGATTGGTGTATTGTTTTTGTTTTGTACAACTGTACAGTGAAAAAAGGAAAGAAGTACCATGCAAAAGTTTGGGCACTCCAAGATATTTGAGATCACAGATAACTTTTACCAAAGTCAAAGACCTTAATTATCTCATTACGGCTATGGCTTGTTCAGTCATCATTAGGAAACCCCAGGTGATGAAAACTGCAAAGCTGTATAAATTCTTTGACTTATTAAACATTGTTCTAGCAAATAGCAGCCATAGGCTCAACTAAGCAGCTACCTACCACTCTGAAAAGTAAAATAATTGATGTTTAAAAAGCAGGAGAAGGCTATGAGGAGATAGCAAAGTGTTTTTGGGTAGCTACAGTTGTACAGTACATTTGTCATGTTCAACTTCTGACAAAATAAACAATATTTAAGAAAAAATTAACCTTATGATATCTTCACATCTCACATAGGAGTAAAAAGGAAACTTAAAGCTTGACAACATGAAATAAAATATTTCCATATCACTCAGCCCTACTAGAAAGGCAAATAAAAACCCCTGTTTGACTACAAAAGACCTTCAGGAAGATTTAGCAGACTCTGGAGTGGTGGCACACTGATTTACTGTGCAGCGAACACCTGTACAAACAGGACTTTTATGGTAAAGCCAGTAGAAGAAAACCTCTCCTGGATCCTAGCCACACAATTCAGCACCTGAAGTTTACAAATGAACATCTAAACAAGACTGATAAATTGTGGAAACAAGTCCTGTGAACTGATGAAGTCAAAATACAACTTTTTGGCCACAATGTCAAATGTTTGGAGAAAAAAGGGTGCCGAATTCCAGGTACATTTCTACAACTATGAAGCGTAGGGATGGATGGATCATGATTTGGGCTTGTGTTGCAGCTGCACAGGGAACATGTCATTATTAGTGGAAGAATTCAAATAAATACCAGCAAATTCTGGATACAAACATCACACTATCTATAAAAAAGTTGAAGTTAAAAAGAGGATGGGTCCTACAAGAAGATAATGATTCAAAACAAACCTCAAGATCTACAATGGAACACCTCTGGAGGTGCAAGCTTATGGTTTTGCCATGGTCCTCACAGTCCCCTAACCTAAACATCATTGACGATTTGTGGATAGATCTTTAAAGAGCAATGTATGCAAGATGGCCCAAGAATCTTGCATAATTAGAAGCCTTTTGCAAGGATGAATGGGTGAAAATACCCCAAGTAAGAACTGAAAGACTATTAGCTGGCTAAAAGAACCGTTTCTAATCTATGATACTTGCCAAAAGGGTGTGTTACTTGTTACTAAGTACTGACCATGTTGGGTGTCCAAACTTGTGCTTCGGGCCCTATTAATTTTTTTGCCATTTTGTGCCTGTGAATATTGTAAAAGAAAATGCAATCTTGCTTAAAATATTATTGAAATGTGTCATCTTTAACTTTATGCCTTTTGGTGATCAGTTCATGTTCTGCTCACTTAACTATTCACAGTAACAGACATTTTAAGCAAGGGTGCCCAGACTTTTGCATGGCACTGTAAATATATTCTTGTCATAGTGGATTACACTACTCGTTATCCCGAAGCCATCTCTTTACAAGTGGCTAATTCTAAAACTTTTGAATGGGAACTTGAAGGGTCTTTGCCTGTGTCAGAATCTCTAAAGAAATCCAAATGGAGCAAGGGATGCCATTCACCTCAGATATTTTGAAGGAGGTTGCCAAGTTACTCCAAATTAAACAGTTAAGTATGCCACCCTCAAACTGATGGTCCAGTAGAGAGGTGTAATCACACCCTCATACAAATGCTATGCATGGTGGTCAGCAAGGATGGACGAAACTGGGATCAGTTGATTCCCCTTGTGTTGTTTGCTTATTGGGAGGTTCCACAACAGTAACAAGAGCTGGAAGCAGACATCTCATTTATCACAGAAGTGATAGATGAACGACTAGCAAATGTCATTATTGCCTACTTTAAGCCAAACATGCAGAAGTGGAACTTGAGATCAGACACATGCTGGATCTTGGGTGTGATCGAGGATTGTTTTAGTCCCTGGTCCAGTCTAGTTGGTACTTTTGCAATGACTTCCGTTGGTTGAATCAAAAGTCCTGATTTGATGCCTACTCAATGCCCCACATGAAAGAACTCCTTGAGGGGCTTGGGAAGGCGCAATATCTGACCACACTAGACATGAGTGTAAGGTCCCAATATGATTTTTATACCATTCTCTGAGTCTGCACCAGTGATTCTCAACCCTTCTGGTCTAAGGCTCCACATTTTATCAATTTTTATTCACTGATAACTCATTATTATCAGTAATTTTAAAGTAAATTAACCAGCATTTTTCTGTGAATGGGACACATTAACAAATAACAGTAAATACATAGTCAGCATTTAAATACATTGTATGCGTAAAGATTAAATACACATGGTATTCACCTTAAAATAACTTGACATGTGCATATTTAATACTGGAACAAATTTAGTTTTGATTTGTCTTTTCAATAGTAACCTACACTCATATCTGATTTTCACAACTTTTCCAAAATCAGGGTAAGTACACAAAATCAATGAGTAATATGTTTTATTGTGCTGAGGCTGACTCGTCAATTTCGGTGCAGATATCAACTGCATAAGGCAAGACAAACTGTTTTTCAATTGTGTGCGCTTTCTTATATTTGGCAATTGAATGTGCAATGAGATGATGCCCTAGGTGCATGCTGGCTTGTTGTACAAACATACTAAAATGTTTTTTATGAAGAGTTAAGATTTTAATTATTCATTTTAAAAAGTCAAACAATTTAGTTCTTTAAGTAACATATTTCATTTTCAAATGTCTTTGCTGCTGAAGGATTCATGAATTTGTTTGGTAGTGTCGCATCACAGATAACCAGAGAAAATGCGTAATGGCTGCTGCTCACCATACCTCAGTAAATATGGGTTGTATGTTCTTGAAACATTCCTATTTCGTTCAAGTTTTTAGGATGAATGTTGTGAGTCTAATACAAAGCATTTGAGGAACTTGTCCCTACTCACTGGCTTTCCTAAAGAAGCAATGGCATTTTTTAAAATTAAAGCTGATGACGATTTAGGGGTAAAACCCACTGGTTGAGAAACTCTACTTTACAACATACCAAACCTGTCCATCTTTGATTCACTTGCTGTACTTTAAGAAAACTTTCATTAAATGATCAAGTCGAGCAAGATACTGTGCATCATAAAATTAACATTCTTACCATATTTAGCCTTGAGTGCATCATATTCTGAAAGAAAAATTTTTTAATCACTTGTCACGCATTATGCACCAAAATAATTAAGATGGATAACAATTATGCATTTTCTTATATTTGGAGAATTCTGAAAGATTATTAGAATAAAATGAAAAGAAAACAAAAAAAAAAAACACATAAAATATAGACATACATAGGAAGTAAAGTCTTTCCAGAAAAAACTGTTACTGAAGTGTATATATTTTCAGATATTTTCTTTAGGTTTTAATGACACTAGTTATTATTCCAATGCTTTTTACTATTAAAAGTTGTTTGTTTTTAAACTCAACCTGTTCTGCAATTGCAAAAAAATGTACAAATGTTTTCCCAAACCATTCTGAACTATCTCTTATATCTACGCTGTGCTGTGAGCACACATTATGAACTCTGCTTTTTGGGTGTCTTCCCGCTCTTGTAATACTGTCCAGTATGACATAATAATGCTTTTTAAGAACCTGTGTGATCCTTGTGTTTAGCAGATCCAAATGTGCCAAGACATATTCCTTTACCTAACATGTACTGTTGAATTAAACTGATTTTTATTCTCACTTGATACCATTAAATCACATTAATAACTTTAATTACTAGGACACCTTATCTCTGGAAAAGACACTAATCCTCACTTGACTTGTGCAAGGTTAATACTTGAAGTGCACCTTGATGAGGATCCTCTTTTTACCCTGAGGCTGCAGTAAGAGATTTGGAAAGAAACCTTGCAAAAGATACTCCTGTTTGTGTCATCAAAAGACAATGACACACAATGTTTCTCTCTCTATTTTGCCTGAGAATAAACTGAGGTAGCATGGACACCTGCCCTTCATCTGTTACTGCTGGACTCCACTCCACTCCACTAAAGTCCTCAATAACCTTAAACTACACACAGTGTTAAGAAAATTTATATAATATAATGTTCCAGTTTTTTTAATGCCACTGCTGAAAGAATATTACCTGTAAATGTTTAGAAAGAGAAAATAATAAAGTACTGAACATAAGGTTGAGACTTACAGTGTAATCAAACAAAGTACATTTCCAAAGCAGGCGATTCTTAGTATATGTTTAGGCTTTAGAAGTAATGAAATCCTAGTTGCAGAAAACTGCATTTTCTACTCATGTGTTCTTGCAAATGACTCAGTTTTACATTATTTAATTATAAAAAAAAAATGCTAAATAAATTTAAAATAATTCATTTTATGTGCTCCTCACATTTAGCTTCTGTTTCTTGGGATTTTGTTAAAAGTCAATGTTTCATATACTGTGAATTTAAACATGAATACATACCTTCTTTCCATTTCTTATTGCCATCACACTTGACTAAATCATCTGTAATAAGGTAAAATGAAGGAAAAGAATGTTAATGTAAACATTTTTTAAGAGAGTTTTTCTTTTCATAAATGTGATAGCCGTTTGGGACATACAGGTTTAAGGATGGTGACCTTGAAGAGAGTTCACACATGCAGACTTTCTTCCAATATGTACTTGCCTAAGGTTCAAGGTTTTAATTTAGTCATGTTTAAAGAAGAAAATGTAAAACTTGTCTTCCTAGTTGCATCTAATAACAGACAATAATGAATAAACCCAAACAAATAGAGAAAAGACAGGTTAAAAACTGCAACATTTTTAATAATTTGAAAACGAGATTCTTTCCTAACCAGTTCTAGCTGTGTGATAGTGCATTTTACCTAAAATGATTACATCATACCAGTGTTAGTCCTTATAATAAAAACTAAAAAAAAAGTATGTTGTTAATGAAAAAAAAATCATAATTTCCTTGAATGAAAACTATAACTAAATAAAAATGAAAAAACAAAAACAAAGTTGAAGCTATTTTTTGTAATTTTAACTTTCACCACACTAGTCTTTGTGCATAATGTATACACAACTGTGTGGCTGCTGGTATATTTATTAAATAATATTTAAAACCTGTCTGTGCAGTCATAAATTTAGTTAAGAATGTTCATTGATTTGTGTGCATGTGTTAAGTATCCCTCACTGCTGGCATCTGAGACTGTGGATTTTATTGGTGTTTTCATCTATCAGTCAAGCTTTCCCTTCCAGAACTGAATACAAAAGCCTCAACACTTGTCAATGACTTATTCAGTGGATTTCATTTGCCAAAATTGACTGTCAATCAAAAGTGTTCCACTGTCAGCAAATGGCAGGCAATTTTCACTACACTTCAATTAAAAGGCACTTAAATTAAAAATGCCACACATTTGGAAGATATAGCTAAATTGTCTAAAGAATTAAATATGAGGAGGATTTGTTAAGTTTGATGAATAGTCATTCCCACGCTTCAAATTCAGGCATTGGCACGTAGACTTATCTTGCTCAATGGAAGAATCCTAACTCTCCACTGTTAAGTCATTGGGTAACTGATGTTATATTCTATTTGAAACTGGAAAAAATCTAATTCGCACTTACAGGATCTGTGCAGAACATTTTCAGAACCAGGCTGGATCTAATCAATAACATTTTAGAATAAGCATTTAAAGCACTGAGGAAGCAGATTCTCTCCCCATTTCAATTTCTTCTCCATTTATCTTTATTTACTTATTAATTCTCTTTCTCAGGGGTGGGGACTGATTTGTTTTCAGTCCTATTTTTGTAAAAACTGATCTGTTTGTATGTAATGTTGTGTGGTTACAATAAAATCAATAAAAGTATTTAAAAAATCAGTCATTATTTAGGCTGGAAAAAAAATGGTATCTTAATACATCAAAAAATGTACGCACGTCAGTCATTTAACCTTACTTCAAAACAGATAATGCTCATTTATTGAATGAAACTTTGCAGTGACAAATTAAGCAGATGCAGAGCACGCAGTCAATGTTATCAACCAAGGTGACATTACACATATGTGCTTAGTTTTAATTAATAATAATAATTCTTTGCATTTATATAGTGCTTTTCTCACTACTCAAAGCACTCAGCAATTGCAGCTTAAGGGCCTTGCTCACGGACCCAACAGAGCAGAGTCCCTTTTAGCATTTTACAGGATTTGAACCGGCAACCTTCCGATTGCCAGTGCAGATCCCTAGCCTCAGAGCCACCACTCTGCCTAGATAGGTTATTAGTACTGATATTTTGTTGTGGGCGGTAGGGTGTCGCAGGGAACATTCCTGCTACACTATCATGATGAACTGCTCTATGTTAAATATTTCATTGATAGCAAATTAATGATGTGCAATAATCTTAATATATTTAGAATGATGCAGCTTTGTAAAGTTTTTAACAGAGGATCTCCCTTCAAGTGTTTACTTTGCAGTAGGTCTAGCAGATGAAAAGTCATTAAATGGCTGAGACTACAAAACTGATAATGAAATCCACTCTTATCCTATTCATTGTTCCTTATTCCAAGTGTCTTGGGTAATTGTAACATCAACAATTATTTTCCTACATGTAGATGAACAAAAATCGTGTTATTTGTTCAAAGTTTTCTTTTTCTCGTTAGGAAGGCAGGCTCTATTGTAGGAATGAAGTTGCACAGTTTAACATCTGAGGCAGAGCGACGGGCGCTAAGCAAGCTCCTGTCAATCATGTAGAATCCACTGCATCCGATGAACAGTGTCATCTCCAGGCAGAGGAGTAGCTTCAGTGACAGACTGCTGTCACTGTCCTGCTTCACTGACAGACTGAGGAGATCGTTCCACCCCCACACTATGCGACTCTTCAATTCCACCCGGGGGGTAAACGCTAACATTATTCAAAGTTATTGTCTGTTTTTACATGCATTTTTATTACTCTTTAATTTAATATTGTTTTTTTGTATTAGTATACTGCTGCTGGATTATGTGAATTTCCCCTTGGGATTAATAAAGTAAAAAAAAAACTAAATACCGCTCGGGTTCAGATCGGGGGGGCCATTCCTCCCAATCACGTCATTGCCCACATAAGCATTGAAGTCTCCCAGCAGAACGATCTGAACCCGAGCGGTGTTTTGTTATTGGACTTCTGTGCTCGTCACGGATTGTCCATAATGAACACCATGTTCAAGCATAGGGGTGTTCATATGTGCACTTGGCACCAGGACACCCTAGGCCTCAGTTCGATAATCGACTTTGTGGTTGTGTCATTGGACTTGCGGCCACATGTCTTGGACACTCGGGTGAAGAGAGGGGCGGAGCTGTCAACTGATCACCACCTGGTGGTGAGTTGGCTTTGATGGTGGGGAAGATGCCGGTCAGGCCTGGTAGGCCCAAACGTGTTGTGAGGGTCTGCTCAAACGGCTGGCAGAGTCCCCTGTCAGAAGTAGCTTCAACTCCCACCTTCAGCAGAACTTCGACCACATCCAGAGGGAGGTGGGGGACATTGAGTCCGAATGGGCCATGTTCTGTGCCTCTATTGTTGAGGCGGCTGACCAGAGCTGTGGCCGTAAGGTGGTCGGTGCCTGTCGTGGAGGCAATCCCGAAACTGTTGGTGGACACCGGCGGTGAGGGATGCCATCAAGCTGAAGAAGGAGTCCTATAGGACCTTTTTGTCCTGCGGGTCTCTGGAGGCAGCTGATAGGTACCGGCAGGCCAAGCGGAATGCGGCTTTGGTGGTTGCTGAGGCAAAAACTCGGACATGGGAGGAGTTTGAGGAGGCCATGGAGAACGACTTTCGGACGGCTTCGAGGAGATTCTGGTCCACCGTTCGGCGCTCAGGAGAAGAAAACGGTGCAGTGTCAACACCGTATATGGTGGGGATGGTCCGCTGCTGACCTCGACGTTGTGGGTCGGTGGGGGGAGTACTTCGAAGACCTCCTCAATCCCACTAACATGTCTTCCAATGAGGAAGCAGAGCATGGGGACTCTGAGGTGGGCTCTCCCATCTCTGGGACTGAGGTCACCGAGGTGGGCAAAAACTCCTTGGTGGCAGGGCCCGGGTGGATTAGATACGCCTGGAGTTCCTCAAGGCTCTGGATGTTGTAGGACTGTCTTGGTTGACACGTCTCTGCAACATCGCATGGACATCGGGGACAGTGCCTCTGGATTGGCAGACCGGGGTGATGGTCCCCCTCTTTAAAAAGGGGGATCGGAGGGTGTGTTCCAACTACAGAGGAATCACACTCCTCTGCCTTCTTGGAAAAGTCTATTCGGGGGTCTTGGAGAGGATGGTCCGTCGGATAGTCGAAACTCGGATTCAGGTGGAAGAGTGTGGTTTTCGTCCTGGTCGCGGAACAGTGGACCAGCTCTACACCCTTAGCAGAATCCTGCAGGGTGCATGGGAGTTTGCCCAACCAGTCTACATGTGTTTTGTGGACTTGGAAAAGGCATTCGACCGTGTCCCTCGGGAATCCTGTGAGGGGTGCTATGGGAGTATGGGGTACGGACCCCTGATAAGAGGTGTTCGGTCCCTGTCCAACCGGTGTAAGGGCTTGGTCCGCAGTGTCGGCAGTAAGACGAGCCCATTTCCAGTGAGAGTTGGACTCGCCAGGGCTGCCCTTTTCACCGATTCTGTTCATAACTTTTATGGACAAAATTTCTAGGAGCAGCCAGGGTGTTGAAGGGGTCCAGTTTGGTGGACTTAGGATTGGGTCACTGCTTTTTCCAGATGATGTTGTCCTGATTGCTTCATCAGGCCGTGATCTTCAGCTCTCACTGGATCGGTTCGCAGCTGAGTGTGAAGCGGCTGGAATATGAATCAGCACCTCCAAATCCGAGACCATGGTCCTCAGCTGGAAAAAGGTGGAGTGCCCTCTTAGGGTTGGGGGAGAGATCCTGCCCCCAGTGGAGGAGTTCAAGTATCTCGGGTCTTGTTCATGAGTGAGGGAAGAATGGACCGTGAGATCGACAGGCGGATTGGTGCGGCATCCGCAGTGATGCAGGCTCTGCATCGGTCTGTCGTGGTGAAAAAAGAGCTGAGCCGTAAGGCAAAGCTCTCAATTTACCAGTCGATATACGTTCCTACCCCAACCATTGGCTATGGGTAGTGATTGAAAGAACGAGATTGCGAATACAAGCGGCTGAAATGAGTTTCCTCCGCAGGGCGTCAGGGCTTTCCCTTAAAGATAGGGTGAGAAGCTCAGTCATCTGGGAGTGGCTCAGATTAGAGCCGCTACTCCTCCTCATTGAGAGGAGTCAGATGAGGTGGCTTGGGCATCTGATCAGGATGCCTCTTGGACGCCTCCCTGGTGAGGTGTTCCGGTCACGTCCAACCGGGAGGAGGCCAAGAGGAAAACCCAGGACACGCTGGAGGGACTATGTCTCCCGGCTGGCCTGGGAACGCTTTGGGATTCTCCGGAAGAACTAGAAGAAGTGGCGGGGAGAGGGAAGTCTGGGCCTCTCTGCTCAAGCTGCTGCCCCGCAACCCGACCCGGATAAGCGGAACAGGATGGATGGATTAATAAAGTTTTTATCTATCTATCTATCTATCTATCTATCTATCTATCTATCTATCTATCTATCTATCTATCTATCTATTCTTCTTAAATTAATTCAATACTTTGACTTTCAAATATTTGTTAATATTTCCTATTGGTTTGTCTCCTGTGTTAGTAAAGTCATCTTTGCTTTTATTTTTATGGTATTCTTTTGACTATTCTGAAGCACTCTGAGCATTCGAAAGGTGCTATATGAATAAAATGTATTATTATTAATAATAAAAATAATAAAAATAAAAGTAACAATAATAATATTACTATCATACGGGGCCATAAGTTCAGGTTTGATTGCTAGCCTGGCCTGTGTGTCTATGCAGTTTTAATGTTCTCCCCATGTGTATGTCACTGAGTGAACGTACCTGAGATATTGTTTATTAGAAGTTTTTCCGTTAAGGTCTCTCAATTGCCAAAATCTGTTTATTAACAGAGTTCAAGTAATGACTTAAACAGTATTTTTACAAAACAAATAAAATAAGAATTACCTGAAAAAAAAACACTTTCAGAGTTTCGAAATGGGTAGATTTCATATAGTTCATATAAGGAGATATCAAAAATAAATATAAAATAACAGGATATACATGCAATGATCTTACTGCTCGCAAAAGGAATCTCAAAGATAAAAAAGAGATTTTGAAATAAAAAAAAATGTAATTAAACTTGTTTCAAGATAATAGCATCACAGCACACTTGTTCTTTGATTCTTGCATTTTTTGATTATATCGGAAGCTTGAACTCTCACATTATGATAAGAAAATAAGAGTTTTGTCACAGATAGTAAAACTGTATGTAGTAACTTGACAGGTAAAACATGAATTACATCAATTTCAAACACTTTTAAAGAAAAACTGTGTTTTTACACTTGTCCACATTTTTGATGAGTTATGCAGAACTAAACAAAATGTAACAAAACTAAAAGTTGGTAACTGAATAACTAAAACTAAATGAAAAAGATGAAAAAATAAATAAATAAAACCTAAAACACATAATTAAAAACTAAATTAAAAACTAAAACTAAAGCATATCTTAAAACTAGAAAATCGCTCTGTACATGAATTAAGGAAAGGGAGACCCTTACAATCAAATGGGCTTTTAACTATCTGAGGTACTAACCCCATGGGATGCAAGTTCACTGAAAAAAGAGTGCACTGATGTTGAAAAAGGAGAGCAGTCAAGTTTGTGTATGGGTGTGGAAATTCCCCTTAGTGGATTCCACAGACTTGTAAATCAACAAAAGAGCACACAGTCCAGCAAAACATTGAACATCATCCATATAGTGTAAGATACCAATATGATTTTCATACCATTCTCTGAGTCTACACCAATGATTTTCAACCCTTCTGGTATAAGGATTCACATTTTATCAATATTTATTAACTGATAACTCAGCATTTAAATACAGTGTACATAACATATTAAATACACATTGCACTCATATTAAAATTACTTGAAATGTGGGTATTTAATACTGAAACAAATTTAGTGTTGATTTGTCTTTTCACTAGGTAACCTGCACTTATCTGATTTTCACAAGTTTGCCAAAATCAGGGGTAAGTAAACAAAATTCAAAGAGTAATATGTTATATTGTGCTGAGGCTGACTCGTCAATTTCGGTGTAGATATCTACTGCATAAGGCCAGACAAACTGTTTTGCAATTGTGTGCGCTTTCTTATATTTGGCCATTGAATGTTCAATGAGTATGATACCCTGAGTGCATGCTGGCTTGCTGTACAAAACATACTAAAATATTTTTTTTATGAAGAGTTAACATTTGAATTATTAATTTTAAAAAGTCAAACAATTTAGTTCTTTAAGTAACATATTTTATTTTAAAATGTCTTTGTTGCTGAAGGATTTATGAATTTGATTGGTAATATCGCACCACAGATAACAACAGAAAATGCATAATGGCTTTTGCTCACCATACCTCAAGAAATATGGATTGTGTGTTCTTAAAACATTCCTATTTGGTTCAAGTTTTTAGGATGAATGTTGTGAGTCTAATACAAGACATTTGAGGAACTTGTCCCTGCACACTGGCTTTCCTAATGAAGCAATGGCATTTTTCTTTTAAAATTAAAGCTGATGACACATTTAGGGTGTTTAATAACCCATATTTGGGGTAAAACCTACTGGTTGAGAAACTCTACTTTACAACCTACCAAACCTGTCTATCTTTGATTCACTTGCTGTACTATGAGAGAGCTTTCTTTAAATGATCAAGTCGAGCAAGATACTGTGCATCATAAAGTTAACATTCTTACCAAATTCAGCCCTGAGTGCATCACATTCTGAAAGAGAACATTTTAAACCTTTGGTTAGACATTAAGCACCAAAATAATTAAGATGGATAACAATTATGCATTTTCTAATTTTTGGAGCATTCTGAAAGATTATTAGAATAAAATAATAAATAAATAAAATACACACATACATAAAAAATAAAGTAGTTCCTGAAACAAGTGTTACTGAAGTGTATATATGTTCAGATATTTTCCTTAAGTTTAAATGACACTGGTTATTATTCATATTATGGGATTATTATTATTATTAATCATATTATCGGATATCATCTACTGTTAAATTCTGGTCCATACTTGTAAATTTCTTATTTTTTATACTGATTGAGGATTTGTTTTGTTCTGTGTATTGTATTGTTTTGACCCTCTTCTGTTTGACAACCACTGCACGTTAAACCTACCTAGAAAGGGGTCTCTCTTTGAACTGCCTTTCCCAAGGTTTCTTCCATTTTTTCCCTACAAGGGTTTTTTTGGGAGTTTTTTCTTGTCTTCTTAGAGAGTCAAGCCTGGGGGTTATCAAGAGGCAGAGCCAGTTAAAGTCATTTGCTGCACTTCTTGTGTGATTTTGAGCTAGACAAAAATAAATCGTATTGTACTGTATTCCCATTTTTAACTATTAAAAGTTGTTTCTTTATAAACTCAACCTTTTGTCCAATTGAAAAAATTACAGAAATGTTTTCCCAAACCTTTCTGAAGGATCTCATTGATCTACGCTGAGCTCTGAGCACATGCTATAAACTGTGTTTTTTGTGTGTCTCCCCACTCTTGTAATATAGTCCAGTGTGACATAATAAAGCTTTATTAGAACTTGTGTGATGCTTTTGTTTAGCAGTTCCAAATGTGCCAAGACATATTCCTGTACCTAACATGTGTTGAATTAAACTGATTTTTATTCTAACTTGATACCATTAAATCACATTAAATAACTTTAATTACTAGGGCATCTTATTTTCTGGAAAAGACGCAATAATCCTCACTTGGTTTGTGCAAGGTTAATACTTTAAGTGCACCTTATTGAGGATCCTCTTTTCTCTGAGGCTATAGTAATTGATTTAGAAAGATACCTTGCAAAAGATACTCCTGTTTGTGTCATCAAAAGGCAATGACACACAATGTTTCTCTTTCCATTTTGCCTGAGAATAAACTGAGGTAGCATGGACACCTGCATTTCATCTGGTATTGCTGAACTCCATTAAAGTCCAATAAAACCTTAAACTACACACAGGGTTAAGAAAACTTATATAATTCACATGGCAATTTTGAAAGGATATTACCTGTAATTGTTCACAAAAAGAGGATAATAAACTACTGAGCATAATGTTGAGACTTACAATGAAATCAAACAAAGTACATTTCCAAAGCTGGTGATTACTGGTGTATGTTTAGGATTTAGGAGTAATTATATCCCAGTTGCAGACAACTGTATTTTCTTCTTATGTGTTTTTGCAAATGACTCAGATTTACATTATTTAATTATAAAAATGCTAAATAAATTTGAAATAATTAATTGTATGTGCTCTTCACATTTAGCTTCTGTTTTTTGGGATTTTATTAAAAGTGATTGTTTCATATACTGTGAATTTAAACGTGAATACATACTTTTTTTCCATTTGTCACTGTCATCAGGCTTGACCGAATCATCTGTAATAAAGTAAAATCAAGGAAAGGAATGTTAATGTAACATTTTCTAAGAGAGATTTTCTTTTCATAAATGTGATAGCCATTTGGGACATACAGGTTTAAGGATGGTGACCTTCAGAAGAGTTCACATATGCTGACACTTCTACCTCTATGTACTTGCCTAAGGTTCAAGGTTTTTATTTAGTCATGTTTAAAGAAGAAAATGTGAAATTTGCCTTCCTAGTTGCATCTAATAACAGACAGTAATGAATAAACACAAATAGAGTCAAGACAGGTTAAAAACTTACTCAAACAATTTTAACATTTTTACTTCATTTGAAAACGAGATTCTTTGCTAACCAGTTCTAGCTGTGTGATAGTGCATTTTACCTAAAATGATTACATCATACCAGTGTTACTCCTTATAATGAAAACAACTACAAAAATATGTTGTTAATGAAAAAAAATAATTTCCTTGATTGAAAACTAAATAAAAAAACCAAAAACAAAGTTTAAGCTATTTTTTGTAATTTTAACTTTCACCACACTAGTCTTTGTGCATAATGTATACACAACTGTGTGGCTGCTGGTATATTTATTAAATAATATTTAAAACCTGTCTGTGCAGTCATAAATTTAGTTAAGAATGTTCATTGATTTGTGTGCATGTGTTAAGTATCCCTCACTGCTGGCATCTGAGACTGTGGATTTTATTGGTCTTTTCATCTATCAGTCAAGCTTTCCCTTCTAAAACTGAATACAAAAGCCTCAACACTTGTCAATGACTTATTCAGTGGATTTCATTTGCAAAAATTGACGGTCAGTCAAAAGTGTTCCACTGTCAGCAAATGGCAGGCAATTTTCAATACAATTCAATTAAAAGGCACTTAAATTAAAACATGCCACACATTTGGAAGATACAGCTAAACAGTGTGTAAAATTAAATATGAGGAGGATTTGTTAAGTTTGATGAATAGTCATTCCCACGCTTCAGATTCAGGCATTGGCATGTAGACTTATCTTGCTCAAGTGGAAGAATCCTAACTCACCTGCTCTAAGTCATTGGGAAACTGATGTTAAATTCTATTTGAAACTGGAAAAAATCTAATTCGCACTTACAGGATCTGTACAGAACATTTTCAGAACCAGGCAGGATCTAATCAATAACATTTTAGAATAAGCATTTAAAGCACTGAGGAAGCAGATTCTCTCCCCATTTCAATTTCTTCTGCATTCATCTTTATTTACTTATTAATTCATCTATGTACTTATTTTTACTAGCTTTAAGTTTTATTCTGCTGGCTATGCTCTCTTTCTCAGGGGTGGACACTGATTTGTTTTCAATCCTATTTTTGTAAAAACTGATCTATTTGTATGTAATGTTATGTGATTAGAATAAAATCAATAAAACTATTTAAAAAAATCAGTCATTATTTAGGCTGGAAAAAAATGGTATCTTAATACATCAAAAAAGGTATGCACGTCAGTCATTTAACCTTACTTCAAAACAGATAATGCTCATTTATTGAATGAAACGTTGCAGTGACAGATTAAGCAGATGCAGAGCATGCAGTCAATGCTATCAACCAAGGTGACATTACACATATGTGCTTAGTTTTAATTAATAATAAATTCTTTGCATTTATATACTGGTTTTCTCACTACTCAAATTGCTCAGCAATTGCAGCTTAAGGGCCTTGCTCATTGACCCAACAGAGCAGAGTCCCTGTTGGCATTTTACAGGATTTGAACCGGGAACCTTCCGATTGCCAGTGCAGATCCCTAGCCTCAGAGCCATCACTCCGCCTAATTAGGTTATTAGTACTGATATTTTATTGTGGGCGGTAGGGTGTCGCAGGGAACATTCCTGCTACACTATCATGATGATCTGCTCTATGTTAAATATTTCATTGATTCCAAACTAATGATGTGCAATAATCTTAATATATTTAGAATGATGCAGCTTTGTAAAGTTTTTAACAGAGGATCTCCCTTCAAGTGTTTACTTTGCAGTAGGTCTAGCAGATGAAAAGCCATTGAATGGTTGAGACTACAAAACTGATAATGAAATCCACTCTTATCCTATTCATTGTTCCTTATTCCAAGTGTCTTAGGTAATTGTAACATCAACAATTATTTTCCTACATGTAGATGAACAAAAATCGTGTTATTTGTTGAAAGTTTTCTTTTTTCTCCTGCATTCTTCTGAAATTAATTCAATACTTTGACTTTCAAAAATGTATTAATATTTGCTATTGGTTTGTATCCTTTGTTAGTAAAGTCATCTTTGCTTTAATTTCTGTGGTATTATTTTGACTATTCTGAAGCACTCTGAGCATTCGAAAGGTGCAATATGAATAAAATGTATCATTATTATTATTAATAATAATAATAATAACAATAATAACAATAATAATAATAATAATAATAAAAGTAACAATAATAACATTACTATCACATGGTGCCATAAGTTCAGGTCTGATTGCCAGTCTGGTCTGTGTGTCTATGCAGTTTTAATGTTCTCCCAATGTGTATGTCACTGAGTGAACGTAACTTCAGATATTGTTTATTAGAAGTTTTTCCGTTAAGGTCTCTCAATTGCCAAAATCTGTTTATTAACAGAGTTCAAGTAATGACTTAAACAGTATTTTAAAAAATAAATAAAATAAGAATTACCTGAAAAAAAACACTTTCAGAGTTTCAAAATAGGTAGATTTCACATAGTTCAAATAAGGAGATATCAAAAATAAATATAAAATAACAGGATATGCATGCAATGATCTTACTGTACGCAAAAGGAATCTCAAAAATAAAAAAGAGTTTTTGAAATTAAAAAACATGTAATTAAACTTGTTTTAAGTTAATAGCATCACAGCACACTTGTTATTTGATTCTTGCATTTTTTGATTTTATTGGAAGCCTTGAACTCTCACATTATGATCAGAAAATAAGAGTTTTGTTACGTAAAACTGTATGTATAACTTGACAGGGAAAACATGAATTACATCAATTTCAAACACTATAAAGAAAAACTGTGTTTTTACACTTGGTCACATTTCTGATGAGTAATGCAAAACTAAAATAAATGTAACAAAAACTAAAAGTTGGTAACTGAAAAACAAAAACTAATTGAAAAAGAAGAAAAAATAAAAATAAAACCTAAAACACAAAATAAAAAACTAAATAAAAACTAAAACTAAAGCATATCTTAAAACTAGAAAATCACTCTTAACATGATGCAGGAAAGGGAGACAGTCGCAATCAAACGGGCTTTTAACCATCTGAGGTACCACTGGGATGTGAGTTTACTGAAAAAGAGTGAACTGATGATGTGGAAAACAAACATAAAACATTAACCTTCAAAGGAAAAACAACCTAATTTACAGTAATCTAAAGCCTAATACAAAAGCATTTAAGATAATGTATAAACAATAGGATAATAATATATCCAATAGAAGAGCAAATAAAAGGAGGGCAGTCAAGTTTGTGTATGGGTGTGGAAATTCCCCTTAGTGGATTTCAAAGACTTGCAAATCAACAAAAGAGAACACAGTCCAGCAATAAAATTAACATCATCCATATAGTGTAAGGTCCCAATATGATTTTCATACCATTCTCTGAGTCTACACCAGTGATTCTCAACCCTTCTGGTCTAAGGCTCCACATTTTATCAATTTTTATTCACTGATAACTCATGATTATCAGTAATTTTAAAGTAAATTAACCAGCATTTTTCGTGAATGGGACACATTAACAAATAACAGTAAATATATAGTCAGCATTTAAATACATTGTACATAACAGATTAAATACACATGGTATTCACCTTAAAATAACTTGACATGTGCATATTTAATACTGGAACAAATTTAGTTTTGATTTGTCTTTTCAATAGTAACCTACACTTATATCCGATTTTCACAAGTTTCCCAAAATCAGTGGTAAGTACACAAAATACAATGAGTAATATGTTTTATTGTGCTGAGGCTGACTCGTCAATTTTGGTGCAGATATCAACTTCATAAGGCAAGACAAACTGTTTTTCAATTGTGTGCGCTTTCTTATATTTGGCAATTGAATGTGCAATGAGATGATGCCCTGGGTGCAGGCTGGCTTGTTGTACAAACATACTAAAATGTTTTTTGTGAAGAGTCAAGATTTTAATTATTCATTTTAAAAAGTCAAACAATTTACTTCTTTAAGTAGCATACTTTATTTTCAAATGTGTTTGTTGCTTAAGGGTTTATGAATTTGTTTGGAATTATCGCACCACAGGTAACCAGAGAAAATGTGTAATGGCTGTTGCTCACCACCTCAGAAAATATGGGTTGTATGTTCTTAAAACATTTCTATTTGGTTTAAGTTTCTGGGATGAATGTTGTGAGTCTAATACAAGTCATTTGAGGAACTTGTCCCTACTCACTGGCTTTCCTTAAAGAAGCAATGTAATTTTTTTTTAATTAAAGCTGATGATGCATTTAGGGTGTTCAGCAACCACATTTGGGGTAAAACCCCACTGGTTGAGAAACTCTACTTTACAACATACCAAACCTGTCCATCTTTGATTCACTTGCTGTACTTTAAGAGAGCTTTCTTTAAATGATCAAGTCGAGCAAGATACTGTGCATCATAAAATTAACATTCTTACCATATTTAGCCTTGAGTGCATCATATTCTGAAAGAAAAAATTTTAATCACTTGTTACGGATTATGCACCAAAATAATTAAGATGGATAACAATTATGCATTTTCTTATTTTTGGAGAATTCAGAAAGATTATTAGAATAAAATGAAAAGAAAACAAAAAAAAAAAAACCACATAAAATACAGACATACATAGAAAATAAAGACTTTCCAGAAAAAACTGTTACTGAAGTGTATATATTTTCAGATATTTTCTTTAGGTTTTAATGACACTAGTTAATATTCCAATACTTTTTACAATTAAAAGTTGTTTGTTTTTAAACTCAACCTGTTCCCCAATTGCAAAAAAATGTACAAATGTTTTCTCAAACCATTCTGAACTATCTCTTACATCTACGCTGTGCTGTGAGCACACATTATGAACTCTGCTTTTTGGATGTCTTCCCGCTCTTGTAATACTGTCCAGTATGACATAATATGCTTTTTAAGAACCTGTGTGATGCTTGTGTTTAGCAGATCCAAATGTGCCAAGACATATTCCTTTACCTAACATGTACTGTTGAATTAAACTGATTTTTATTCTCACTTGATACCATTAAATCACATTAATAACTTTAATTACTAGGACATCTTATCTCTGGAAAAGACACTAATCCTCACTTGACTTATGCAAGGTTAATACTTGAACAGCACCTTGATGAGGATCCGCTTTTTACCCTGAGGCTGCAGTAACAGATTTGGAAAGAAACCTTGCAAAAGATACTCCCGTTTGTGTCATCAAAAGACAATGACACACAATGTTTCTCTCTCTATTTTGCCTGAGAATAAACTGAGGTAGCATGGACACCTGCCCTTCATCTGTTACTGCTGGACTCCACTCCACACCACTAAAGTCCTCAATAACCCTAAACTACACACAGTGTTAAGAAAATTTATATAATATAATGTTTCAGTTTTTTTAATGACACTGCTAAAAGAAAATTACCTTTAAATGTTCAGAAAGAGAGAATAATAAACTACTGAACATAAGGTTGAGACTTACAGTGTAATCAAACAAAGTACATTTCCAAAGCAGGCGATTCTTAGTATATGTTTAGGCTTTAGAAGTAATGAAATCCTAGTTGCAGAAAACTGCATTTTCTACTCATGTGTTCTTGCAAATGACTCAGTTTTACATTATTTAATTATAAAAAAAAAATGCTAAATACATTTAAAATAATTCATTTTATGTGCTCCTCGCATTTAGCTTCTGTTTCTTGGGATTTTGTTAAAAGTCAATGTTTCATATACTGTGAATTTAAACGTGAATACATACCTTCTTTCAATTTCTTATCGCCATCATACTTGACTAAATCATCTGTAATAATGTAAAATGAAGGAAAAGAATGTTAATGTAAACATATTATAAGAGAGTTTTTCTTTTCATAAATGTGATAGCCGTTTGGGACATACAGGTTTAATGATGGTGACCTTGAAGAGAGTTCACACATGCAGACTTTCTTCCAATATGTACTTGCCTAAGGTTCAAGGTTTTAATTTAGTCATGTTTAAAGAAGAAAATGTAAAACTTGCCTTCCTAGTTGCATCTAATAACAGACAATAATGAATAAACCCAAACAAATAGAGAAAAGACAGGTTAAAAACTGCAACATTTTTAATAATTTGAAAACGAGATTCTTTGCTAACCAGTTCTAGCTGTGTGATAGTGCATTTTACCTAAAATGATTACATCATACCAGTGTTATTCCTTATAATGAAAACTAAAACAAAAGTATGTTGTTAATGAAAAAAAATCATAATTTCCTTGAATGAAAACTATAACTAAATAAAAATGAAAAAACAAAACAAAGTTGAAGCTTTTTTTTGTAATTTTAACTTTCACCACACTAGTCTGTGTGCATAATGTATACACAACTGTGTGGCTGCTGGTATATTTATTAAATAATATTTAAAACGTGCCCGTGCAGTCATAAATTTAGTTAAGAATGTTCATTGATTTGTGTGCATGTGTTAAGTATCCCTCACTGCTGGCATCTGAGACTGTGGATTTTATTGGTCTTTTCATCTATCAGTCAAGCTTTCCCTTCCAGAACTGAATACAAAAGCCTCAAAACTGGTCAATGACTTATTCAGTGGATTTAATTGGCCAAAATTGACTGTCAATGTCAAATGGCAGGCAATTTTCACTACACTTCAATTAAAAGGCACTTAAATTAAAAAATGCCACACATTTGGAAGATACAGCTAAACAGTGTGTAAAATTAAATATGAGGAGGATTTGTTAAGCTTGATGAATTCTCATTTCCACGCTTCAAATTCAGGCATTGGCACGTAGACTTATCTTGCTCAAATGGAAGAATCCTAACTCTCCTCTGTTAAGTCTGTGGTAACTGATGTTATATTCTATTTGAAACTGGAAAAAATCTCATTAGCACTTATAGGATCTGTGCAGAACTTTTTCAGAACCAGGCAGGATCTAATCAATAACATTTTAGAATAAGCATTTAAAGCACTGAGGAAGCAGATTCTCTCCCCATTTCAATTTCTTCTCCATTTATCTTTATTTACTTATGAATTAATCTATGTACTTACTTTTAGTAGCATTAAGTTTTACTCTGCTCGCCATGCTCTCTTTCTCAGGGGTGGGGACTGATTTGTTTTCAGTCCTATTTTTGTAAAAACTGATCTATTTGTATGTAATGTTGTGTGGTTACAATAAAATCAATAAAAGTATTTAAAAAAAAAATCAGTCATTATTTAGGTTGGAAAAAAAATGGTATCTTAATACATCAAAAAAGGTATTCAAGTCAGTCATTTAACCTTACTTCAATAGAGATAATGCTCATTTATTGAATGAAATTTTGCAGTGACAAATTAAGCAGATGCAGAGCACGCAATGTTTTCAACCAAGGTGACATTACATATATGTGCTTAGTTTTAATTAATAACTAGCAAAATACCCGCTTCGCAACGGCGAAGTACTGCATTAAAATTTTTATTAAGAAGAAAATTAAACCTTTTAAACTGAGGGAAAATATACCAATAATTATTTGTTAAGGATCACTTTCTATACCACATTGTGATTTCAGCCCTCCGGTTGTAATATGACCAAGCTGTACGCTGAGCTTACTCTTGAGCATGCAACTTACAGTTGGCCATGTGAACAGTAATCTTGTTTCAAATCTCACAGCTTGAATTGCTGCTGTCATAATCGGTTTGAGTTTCATGGTTTGTTTCGATTACGACAGTATTTGCAGGACTTGTGTTTAAGTGACATTCGGCATTTCTCAAGCGTTGTAAGCATACAACTGGTTTCATCGATAATTTCACATCCAGCTTTTGAGAGTTTAAACATTCATAAACATCAAAGTGTCCACTACTGAAATCGTCACCTGTGAATCTAAGATGTTTATGAGGCATTGGCAGTTGTCGAAAGGTGTAAAATATTTGGCCATTTTGGTACACTTAAAAAGCGATAACCGAACAATTCAGCAGCAGCCATCAACTCACATGCAGAACCATAGGTGAAGGGCTTAAGCATTTTACTCTTCTAGTGCTCCTGTATAGTATAATTACCTCCTGTACCGTCATCAGTCCACACCTTGATCCTATACCATTCATTCAATACATAAAACACAATGTTCCTCCGGATATCAAGAGTGAGCCTGATATGGCCGTGCAATATGTAACACAGAGAATGGAAAGGTAGGTGCCATGCCGGGCATGGAAACCACTCGGTAAGTGACAGATGTCTGATCAATGGTGATCACCTCGATAGACATGGCAATGGGGAATACGGTTGGAATGATAAAGGAAATGGGTACCTGAGCAATGTAAATTAAGTCTAAAATACCTACACAATAACTATAATCGTAATAAACGAACAATAAAACAGCGGAGAAGCCGAGGATTAAATAAAAGGCTGTAGTTATCAGTAGGGAGACGTGAATCCGTGGTGAAGCAAGGAAGAGAATGTAGAGACCGCAGCGACGGACGGCTTTATATAGGCAGGCAGTCAACAACGTGGGTCCCTTTCCCAACGCCGCCTCACACGGTGACCGAGCTGCAGGCTATGGACGATATATGTACGTAAGTAGGATTCAGTTAGCGCTGGGAACCCGTGTACCAAATTTCTTGAAGATGGGCCCATAAGTAACAAAGGCAGTTGAAAAGTTCAACATGGCGGCCGACAGTGGCATCATACCACTGAAATAAGTATGTACATCGGTTTTGGTTAGCTCAGGAAGCCTCCTACCAAATTTCGTGAAGATGGGGCCATAAATAAGAAAGTTCAACATGGCGGACGTTGTTGACCGTTATGACCGTTATGTGTAGAATTTCGAAATGAAACCTGCTTAACTTTTGTAAGTAAGCTGTAAGGAATGAGCCTGCCAAATTTCAGACTTTCTACCTACACGGGAAGTTGGAGAATTAGTGACGTTGGAAAGTTCAATATGGCGGCTCACAGTGGCGTCATACCACTGAAATAAGTACGTACATTGGTTTCGGTTAGCTCAGGGAAGCCGCCTACCAAATTTTGTGAAGATGGGGCCAAAAATAAGAAAGTTCAACATGGCAGACTTTGTTGGCCATTATGACTGTTACGTGTAGAATTTCGAAATGAAACCTGCTCAACTTTTGTAAGTAATCTGTAAGGAATGAGCCTGCCAAATTTCAGCCTTCTACCTACACGGAAGTTGGAGAATTAGTGACGTTGTAAAGTTCAATATGGTGGCTGACAGTGGCGTCATACCACCGAAATAAGTGCGTACATTGGTTTCGGTTAGCGCAGGGAAGCCGCCTAACAAATTTCGTGAAGATGGGGCCATAAATAAGAAAGTTCAACATGGCAGATGTTGTTGACCGTTATGACCATTACGTGTAGAATTTCGAAATGAAACCTGCTTAACTTTTGTAAGTAAGCTGTAAGGAATAAGCCTGCCAAATTTCAGCCTTCTACCTACAGGGAAGTTGGAGAATTGGTGATGAGTGAGTCAGTGAGTGAGTGAGTGAGTGAATCAGTGAGGGCTTTGCCTTTTATTAGTACAGTGGAACCTCGGTTTACAAGTAACTTGGTTTACGAGTGTTTTGCAAGACGAGCAAAAATTTTAATAAATTTTGACTTGATAAACGGCGATGTCTTTAAATACGAGTAGTATGGATACACTTTGTCTGCTGAGCGTCATGTGATCACAACTGAGCTGATGGTTCTCTCTCTCTTTCTCCTAATCTCGCCGCCAGCGCATCTCTCTCTCTCTCTCCTTATCTCGCCGCCGCCAGCGTCTCTTTCTCTCTCTCTCCTTATCTCGCTTACTGCCCAGCGTCTCTCTCTCTCTCCTTATCTCGCCGCCTCTCTCTCTCTCTCTCTCTGGCAATCGTCTCCTATTCTCCGTCTGAGTCTGTGTGCCTCACTCATATAGTCAACATCCGTGCGTATACTGTTTACTACAGCATTGTGACTGTGTGTGTGTGTGCGCTGTGAAGTGCGAGTCCCTATCTTGCTCACCAAAACACGAAGCTGAGTCTCAGTACTTTAACACCAGCTTTATTCAGCTTGAAACAGCAACAGCGCTGTTATTTATTGTAGCGGATCTTTATAATGTTCCTTGTATGACCAATTGACGACAGGCGCTAATAGCATGTCTGCGATCTATATGGATGCGCTTATACGCAAACTGCTACAGCGCTGGGAGACTGCGATTGCTTCGGGACGCTCTTAAGCGTGTCGTCCTGTTGGGTGGAATCCCACATGAGTTTAGAAACTCACACCAGCCATGATTCTTTTTAAAGGTAAAGTGCAGGTTAATTTGTATTATGTATTTTACTTTATATTTTGTATTAATCATTTTATATGAATAGTTTTGGGTTGTGGAACGAATCATCTGAGATTCCATTATTTCTTATGGGGAAATTCGCTTTGATATACGAGTGCTTTGGATTGCGAGCACATTTCGAACAATTATGCTCGCAAACCGAGGTTCCACTGTATAGATAATAATAATAATTCTTTGCATTTATATAGTGCTTTTCTCACTACTCAAAGCGCTCAGCAATTGCAGCCTAAGAGCCTTGCTCATGGACCCAACAGAGCAGAGTCCCTTTTAGAATTTTACGGGATTTCAACCGGGAACCTTCCGATTGCCAGTGCAGATCCCTAGCCTCAGAGCCATCACTCCGCCTAATTACGTTATTAGTACTGATATTTTATTGTGGCCGGTAGGGTGTCGCAGGGAACATTCCTGCTATATTATCATGATGATCTGCTCTATGTTAAATATTTCATTGATAGCAAATTAATCTTAATATATTTAGAATGATGCAGCTTTGTAAAGTTTTTAACAGAGGATCTCCCTTCAAGTGTTTACTTTGCAGTAGGTCTAGCAGATGAAAAGCCATTGAATGGTTGAGACTACAAAACTGATAATGAAATCCACTCTTATCCTATTCATTGTTCCTTATTCCAAGTGTCTTGGGTAATTGTAACATCAACAATTATTTTCCTACATGTAGCTGCATAAAAATCGTGTTATTTGTTGAAAGCTTTCTTTTTTCTTGTTAGTAAGGCAGGCTCTATTGCAGGAATGAAGCTGACCAGTTTAACATCTGTGGCAGAGCGACGGGCGCTAAGCAAGCTCCTGTCAATCATGGAGAATCCACTGCATCCAGTGTACAGGATCATCTCCAGGCTGAGGAGTAGCTTCACTGACAGACTGAGGGGATCGTTCCTCCCCCACACTATGCGACTCTTCAGTTCCACCTGGGGGGGTAAAAGCTAACATTATTCAAAGTTATTGTCTGTTTTTTACATGCATTTTTATTACTCTTTAATTTAATATTGTTTTTTTGTATTAGTATACTGCTGCTGGGTTATGTGAATTTCCCCTTGGGATTAATAAAGTATCTATCTATCTTATCTATCTATCTATCTATCTATCTATCTATCTATCTATCTATCTATCTATCTATCTATCTATCTATTCTTCTTAAATTAATTCAATACTTTGACTTTCAAATATTTATTAATATTTCCTATTGGTTTGTCTCCTGTGTTAGTAAAGTCATCTTTGCTTTTATTTTTATGGTATTCTTTTGACTATTCTGAAGCACTCTGAGCATTCGAAAGGTGCTATATGAATACAATGTATTATTATTAATAATAAAAATAAAAGTAACAATAATAATATTACCATCATACGGTGCCATGATTTCAGGTTTGATTGCTAGCCTGGTCTGTGTGTCTATGCAGTTTTAATGTTCTCCCCATGTGTATGTCAGTGAGTGAGTGTTAACTTGAAATATTGTTTATTAGAAGTTTTTCCGTTAAGGTCTCTCAATTGCCAAAATCTGTTTATTAACAGAGTTCAAGTAATGACTTAAACAGTATTTTATAAAATAAGTAAAGTAAGAATTACCTGAAAAAAAAACACTTTCAGAGTTTCGAAATGGGTAGATTTCATATAGTTCATATAAGGAGATATCAAAAATAAAAATAAAATAACAGGATATACATGCAATGATCTTACTGCTCCAAAAGGAATCTCAAAAATAAAAAAGAGATTTTGAAATAAAAAAAAATGTAATTAAACTTGTTTCAAGTTAATAGCATCACAGCACACTTGTTCTTTGATTCTTGCATTTTTTGATTATATTGGAAGCCTTGAACTCTCACATTATGATAAGAAAATAAGAGTTTTGTCACAGATAGTAAAACTGTATGTAGTAACTTGACAGGTAAAACATGAATTACATCAATTTCAAACACTATAAAGAAAAACTGTGTTTTTACACTTGTCCACATTTTTGATGAGTAATGCAGAACTAAACAAAATGTAACAAAAACTAAAAGTTGGTAACTGAATAACTAAAACTAAATGAAAAAGATGAATAAATAAATAAAAGTCTAAAACACATAATTAAAAACTAAATAAAAATTAAAACTAAAGCATAAATTAAAACTAGAAAATCGCTCTGTACATGAATTAAGGAAAGGGAGACCCTTACAATCAAATGGGCTTTTAACTATCTGAGGTACTAACCCCATGGGATGCAAGTTCACTGAAAAAAGAGTGCACTGATGTTGAAAAAGGAGAGCAGTCAAGTTTGTGTATGGGTGTGGAAATTCCCCTTAGTGGATTCCACAGACTTGTAAATCAACAAAAGAGCACACAGTCCAGCAAAACATTTAACTTCATCCATATAGTGCAAGACACCAATATCATTGTCATACCATTCTCTGAGTCTACACCAGTGATTCTCAACCCTTCTGGTCTAAGGATCCACATTTTATCAATATTTATTTACTGATAACTCAGCAGTTAAATAGTGTACATAACATATTAAATACACATTGCACTCATATTAAAATTACTTGAAATGTGGGTATTTAATACTGAAACAAATTTAGTGTTGATTTGTCTTTTCACTAGGTAACCTGCACTTATCTGATTTTCACAAGTTTGCCAAAATCAGGGGTAAGTAAACAAAATTCAAAGAGTAATATGTTATATTGTGCTGAGGCTGACTCGTCAATTTCGGTGTAGATATCTACTGCATAAGGCCAGACAAACTGTTTTGCAATTGTGTGCGCTTTCTTATATTTGGCCATTGAATGTTCAATGAGTATGATACCCTGAGTGCATGCTGGCTTGTTGTACAAAACATCCTAAATTTGTTTTTTTTCATGAAGAGTTAACATTTGAATTATTAATTTTAAAAAGTCTAAAAATTTAGTTCTTTAAGTAACATATTTTATTTTAAAACATCTTTGTTGCTGAAGGATTTATGAATTTGTTTGGTAATATCGCACCACAGATAACGACAGAAAATGCATAATGGCTTTTGCTCACCATACCTCAGAAAATATGGATTGTGTGTTCTTAAAACATTCCTATTTGGTTCAAGTTTTTAGGATGAATGTTGTGAGTCTAATACAAGACATTTGAGGAACTTGTCCCTGCACACTGGCTTTCCTAATGAAGCAATGGCATTTTTCTTTTAAATTAAAGCTGATGACGCATTTAGGGTGTTTAATAACCCATATTTGGGGTAAAACCCACTGGTTGAGAAACTCTACTTTACAACCTACCAAACCTGTCTATCTTTGATTCACTTGCTGTACTATGAGAGAGCTTTCTTTAAATGATCAAGTCGAGCAAGATACTGTGCATCATAAAGTTAACATTCTTACCAAATTCAGCCCTGAGTGCATCACATTCTGAAAGAGAACATTTTAAACCTTTGGTTAGACATTAAGCACCAAAATAATTAAGATGGATAACAATTATGCATTTTCTAATTTTTGGAGCATTCTGAAAGATTATTAGAATAATAAATAAATAAAATACACACATACATAAAAAATAAAGTAGTTCCTGAAACAAGTGTTACTGAAGTGTATATATTTTCAGATATTATACTAGTTATTATTCATATTATGGGATTATTATTATTATTAATCATATTATCGGATATCATCTACTGTTAAATTCTGGTCCATACTTGTAAATTTCTTATTTTTTATACTGATTGAGGATTTGTTCTGTTCTGTGTATTATATTGTTTTAAACCCCTTCTGTTTGACAACCACTGCACGTTCAACCTACCTGGAAAGGGGTCTCTCTTTGAACTGCCTTTCCCAAGGTTTCTTCCATTTTTTCCCTACAAGGGTTTTTTTGGGAGTTTTTTCTTGTCTTCTTAGAGAGTCAAGCCTGGGGGTTATCAAGAGGCAGAGCCAGTTAAATCCCATTGCTGCACTTCTTGTGTGATTTTGGGCTAGACAAAAAGTAAATTGTATTGTATTCCAATTTTTTACTATTAAAAGTTGTTTCTTTATAAACTCAACCTTTTGTCCAATTGAAAAAATTACAGAAATGTTTTCCCAAACCTTTCTGAAGGATCTCATTGATCTACGCTGAGCTCTGAGCACATGCCATAAACTGTGTTTTTTGTGTGTCTCCCCACTCTTGTAATATAGTCCAGTGTGACATAATAAAGCTTTATTAGAACTTGTGTGATGCTTTTGTTTAGCAGTTCCAAATGTGCCAAGACATATTCCTGTACCTAACATGTGTTGAATTAAACTGATTTTTATTCTAACTTGATACCATTAAATCACATTAAATAACTTTAATTACTAGGGCATCTTATTTTCTGGAAAAGACGCAATAATCCTCACTTGGTTTGTGCAAGGTTAATACTTTAAGTGCACCTTATTGAGGATCCTCTTTTCCCTGAGGCTGCACTAATTGATTTAGAAAGATACCTTGCAAAAGATACTGTCGTTTGTGTCATCAAAAGGCAATGACACACAATGTTTCTCTTTCCATTATGCCTGAGAATAAACTGAGGTAGCATGGACACCTGCCTTTCATCTGGTATTGCTGAACTCCATTAAAGTCCACAAAAACCTTAAACTACACACAGGGTTAAGAAAACTTATATAATTCACATGGCAATTTTGAAAGGATATTACCTGTAATTGTTCACAAAAAGAGGATAATAAACTACTGAGCATAATGTTGAGACTTACAATGAAATCAAACAAAGTACATTTCCAAAGCTGGTGATTACTGGTGTATGTTTAGGATTTAGGAGTAATTATATCCCAGTTGCAGACAACTGTATTTTCTTCTTATGTGTTTTTGCAAATGACTCAGATTTACATTATTTAATTATAAAAATGCTAAATAAATTTTAAAATAATTCATTTTATGTGCTCTTCACACTTAGCTTCTGTTTCTTGGGATTTTGTTAAAAGTCAATGTTTCATATACTGTGAATTTAAACATGAATACATACCTTCTTTCCATTTCTTATTGCCATCACACTTGACTAAATCATCTGTAATAAAGTAAAATCAAGGAAAGGAATGTTAATGTAACATTTTCTAAGAGAGATTTTCTTTTCATAAATGTGATAGCCGTTTGTGACATACAGGTTTAAGGATGGTGACCTTGAAGAGAGTTCACACATGCACACACTCTTCCACTATGTACTTGCCTAAGGTTCAAGGTTTTTATTTAGTCATGTTTAAAGAAGAAAATGTGAAATTTGCCTTCCTAGTTGCATCTAATAACAGACAGTAATGAATAAACACAAATAGAGTCAAGACAGGTTAAAAACTTACTCAAACAATTTTAACATTTTTACTTCATTTGAAAACCAGATTCTTTGCTAACCAGTTCTAGCAGTGTGATACTGCATTTTGCCTAAAATAGTTACATGATAACAGTCTTATTTCTGTTAATGAAAACTAAAAAATAAATGTTGTTAATGAAAAAAGTCATCATTTTGCTAAAACATAAAATGGTATTAAAAGAAAATAAAAATGAGAAAAAAAAAGGAAAAATAACTATTTTTGTAATTTTAACTTTCACCACACTAGTCTTTGTGCATAACGTACACACAAATGTGCGGCTGCTGGTATATTTATTAAATAATATTTAAAACCTGTCTGTGCGGTCATAAATTTGGTTAAGAATGATCATTGATTTGTGTGCATGTGTTAAGTATCCCTCACTGCTGGCATCTCAGACTGTGGATTTTATTGGTCTTTTCATTCATCAGTTAAGGTTTCCCTTCTAGATCCGAAAAGAAAAGCCTGAACACTGGTCAATGACTTATTGTGTGGATTTCATTTGACAAAATTCACGGTGAGTTAAAAGTATTACACTATCAGCAAATGGCTAGCAATTTTCAGTACACTTCAATGAAAAGGCACTTAAATTAAAAATGCCACACATTTGGAAGATATAGCTAAATTGTCTAAAGAATTAAATATGAGGAGGATTTGTTAAGCTCGATGAATAGTCATCCCCACGCTTCAAATTCAGGCATTATTTAGGCTGGAAAAAAATGGTATCTTTATACATCAAAGAAGGCACATACGTCAGCCATTTAACCTTACTTCAAAACAGATAATGCTCATTTACTGAATGAAACTTTGCAGTTACAGATTAAGCAAATGTGGAGTATGCAGTCAATGTTATCAACCAAGGTGACATCACACATACAGTATGTGCTTAGTTTTAATTAGGTCATTAGTACTGACATAAAATTATGATAATGAAATCCACTGTTATCCTAAATTCATTGTTACTTATTCTTACTGTCTTGGGTAATTGTAACATCAACAATTATATTTCTACATGCAACTGAATTTGTTGACAGTTTTCTTTTTTCTCCTGCTTGTTTCTTACTTTAATTCAATACTTTGACTTTCAAATATTTATTAATGTTTGCTATTAGTTTGTCTCCTGTATTAGTAAAGTCATCTTTGCTTTTATTTCTATGGTATTCTTTTTAGTATTCTTAAGCACTCTGAGCATTTGAAAGGTGCTACATAAATAAAATTTATTATTAATAATAATAATAATAATAACAATAATAATAATAAGTAATACTAATAATAATAAAAGAAATAACACTAATAATATTACTATCACACAGTGCCATGACTTTAGGTTTGATTGCTAGCCTAGTCTGTGTGTCTCTGCAGTTTCAATGTTCTCCCCATGTGTATGTCACTGAGTGAGTGTTAACTTGAGATATTGTTTATTAGAAGTTTGTCAAGTAATGACTTAAACAGTATTTTAAAAAATAAGTAAAATAAGAATTACTTGAAAAAACACTTTCAGAAATTTCAAAACAGGTAGATTTCATATAGTTCATATAAGGAGATATCAAAAATAAATATAAAATAACAGGATATGCATGCAATGATCTTACTGCTCGCAAAAGGAATCTCAAAAATAAAAAAGTTTTTGAAATTAAAAAAACTTAATCAAACTTATTTCAGGTTAATGGCATCACAGCACACTTGTTATCTGATTCGTGCATTTTTTGATTATATTGGAAGCCTTGAACTCTCACATTATGAGAAAAAATAAGAGTTTTGTCACAGATAGTAAAATTGTATGTATTAAGTTGACAGGTAAAACGTGAATTACTTCAATTTTGAACACTATAAAGAAAAACTGTGTTTTTACACTTGTCCACATTTTTGATGAGTAGTGCAAAACTAAAAAAATTTAACAAAAACTAGAAGTTGGTAACTGAAAAACTAAAACTAAATGAAAGAACCAAAAAATAAAAATAAAAACTAAAACACAAAATTTAAAATTAAACAAAAACTAAAACTAAAACATATCTTAAAACTAGAAAATCAATCTTTACATGATACACATGAAAACTTATACACTGCTGAAATATTGTATTATGTCCAATATTCCTTATTAAAAAATACATATGGCACTGGGAACAGTGAGAACTCTGGAGTGATATGTTTTGCTTTTTAAAGCAACTATCCTCTCCAATTTACTGAAGTTAAGTTGTATGTGTAATGGGTGTCTGTCATCAATGGATATGATCTCCAGTTTTTTTAACATTGTTCCCTGACACACACTTACTAAATCATCTATCTCAGCCCCAATAACTTTAGCTGCATGTTTCGTAATCTGCTGGACAGCTTTTAAATTTTGATGTGTCTCTTATCTTGGGTAGTTCTTAAGTATTTATATTCAATCACTATTTCTACCTTCTCCCCCAGAAACATGGTGGATGAATATGCAGATTTCTGCCTTTTAAAATAAAATATAATTCATTTGCTCTTTTTGACATTCAACTAAGGTAGTTCTTATTACACCAGTTTACTAAACAATCCACTTGTGATTTAAATAATGGTTTTCATCCTATGCAAATTTGTGTTCTATCAGCATGGTGTAATCAGTATACCGAATAGTCTCAGGTCACTTGTGCGAAATGTAAATAGTAATGGAGGCAAAAACAGATTTGAATAGACTCAGTAGTTAATAGAATAACTTTTGAAAAAAGTGTAAGATACTTTAACTACCTGGGAGCGATTTAAAAGAAAGTCCTGAATAAATAATGTAATAAATGGATTAACATTTATACTGTTTATCAATCAGTATGTGAGGCTGGATGGTGATGAAGTCTGAAAAAAAAATCCAAAAATAACGTTTTTTTGATTAAGTGTTCACAAAGTTTCTTTCAAATGGACTTCAAATATACAGTATGTGAACAAGGTGGGGCTCTCTATTTTTAACCAATTTAGAACTGAAGGATGACAGAAATCCACTGCATTTTTAAGAGCATGATGGCAAGACTCCACAGACGTTTTGGAATGTGAGAGACTATAATCATGTCATGTAAATTCCTCTCATTTACTGAAAAATTCAGAGTTTGTTGATGATAGTTCTGTTATCTTTCAATATACATTGGTACAAAATTTGATGTCATTTTTGAGAGTTACAGTACCTGTATAGTGTTCAGAAGGGTTGCCTTGATGGAGAATTCATTAATGTGTTTGGTATGCCCACATGCAAAAGTCCAAACTACTTGAAACAGAAGTGTTCTGTTGATAGAGGAATGCAACTTCGTGAACATATCAATGTGCACTTCTAATTAACAGGATTGGAGGATTGTCTGCTGGGACTGGTTTGAGAAATCCCACAGGTATACAAAAAAGCACAACTGACACTAGGCATTGTTCTTTTATCTTTTGTCTCTCATTTAGACAAATCTATGTTGTGCCTTCGTTGATCATCAATTAACCTCTTAATACAGTGATCCTCGCTATATCACGCTCGACTTTCGGCTTCACTCTATCGCGATTTTTTCTCATACACGCTTATGTCACTACGCATGCTTTCTGAGAACTTTTATCTAACCCCTACGATGGCTCCTAAACATGCTGCTTTTTCTAAGCCTTCTGACAATAAAACTAAGCGCGGAGGAAGATGCATACTATCCAGGAGAAGGTGAAATTCTTGGATATGATTAAAGATGGCAATACCCTACAAAAGCCTCCTCATGCATATGAAAAGACAGTGCCAGCAACTGCCTATCAAGATGTTCTTCAGCCGCACCCAGACACCCACTGCCTACTCCTAGTACTTCTTCACTGAAGACAACAACGCACCTGCTGAAGATACTGCACCACCTCTGAAGACTCTCCTACTGAGGTCGTGCCTTCATAGGTTAGTGGTTGTGTGCAATGAAATGTACAGTACAATAATCTACTATATAAAAGCGTTCGGGATTGTCCTTCCGTCCGTGAGTGCAAAGTGTAGCGGTATTCCGCTTATTACAGACTTACTACTTGCAGCTTGAGGTGCGGCGGCGATGTGAGCAGAGTTCTGGTGCTCTCATAGTTCCCTTGCTTTTGTGCGCGATGCGCTGGAAAAATAGACAAAATTATGTCTCTGGAAATAATTAATGTTGATGGAGTATAAATGCCTCACCGTGTAGTAAATATCAGGAGATGGTTCTTGCTTATTCTCATCTATAGCTTATTTAGTGCATGAAACTCCGTCTTTAGCGGTACAGATTCAGGATGACATTGTACGACTTTGGATAGGCACTTGAGGGGATAAAAAACTTAGGTTTTCAGGAGATGTTATGAATGGGCACTTTGATGTTCTCATTCCCTACACTTACATGCCTGATGTACACATGAAGCGCACAAAAATTGAGGATATAAGTCGGATCGAAGCCGGCGATGTGAGCAGAGTTCTAGTGCTCTCATCGTTCCCTTGCTTTTGTGCGCGATGCGCTGGAAAAATAGACAAAATGATGTCTCTGGAAATAATCAATGTTGATGGAGTACAAATGCTTCACCACGTAGTAAATATCAGGAGATGGTGCTTGCTTATTCTCATCTATAGCTTATTTGGTGCATGAAACTCCGTCTTTAGCGGTACAGATTCGGGCTGACATTGTACGACTTTGGACAGGCACTTGAGGGGATAAAAAACGCTGGTTTTCGGAGATGTTATGAATGGGCACTTTGATGTTCTCATTCTCTACACTTACATGCCTGATGTACACATGGAGCGCACAAAATTGAAGATAAAAGTCGGTCGCCTTTAAAGGCGAAAGCCTAGTAATATGATATTTGTAACATCTAATATGTCTTATTTTCTCTTATTTTGTCTAATATATTGGGTAATACGAGTGTAATGGTGACTAAAGGGTGTTATTTCATGTCTAGAGGGCTCTAATAATGTTAAAAAAACGTATTTAGAAGGTCGTAAACAGGTTTTCTATACTCTAACTGTGAAAATATTCGATTTATAAATAAAGAATCCTACTTCGCGAAAATTCATTTATCACGGTAGAGTCTGGAACGGATTAACCGTGATAAACGAGGGTTCACTGTATTTGTATTACTGGTGAAAGAGACCTCCAATCAATCTAGAAAGTGGAGGTAGATTTTAGGAGTCTAGTGGTGAGCCATTTACCGGTGGATTATTTTTAGTTTTTGAAGTTTCCCAGAGTATCTTTGTGGAGTGAGAGATGGAAAAGAATCAAAAGGATATTTTTTGTATTTTATTTGTTTTTGTGCTTTATTTTTTTTTTGAAGTGTTGGTGTACTTGAACTGCTTCTTTGACCATTAATGACTTGATACATGACTGTGATTTTTTGTGATTGGTTTTAATAAATAGTGTTAGCGTTTTTTTCTAACCATCCTTTTCTGAAAGGCAAAAATAAAGGATTGTGAGAAGCCATGTCTTAGAGCTTAGTTTTACATATTTTATAGATTTTCATTTTCATTATTAAACAGTTTTATACATTTACCTGGTTGATGTGAGGTGGTGAAGATACGCGAGAATCTGAGGCTAAAAGCGCTGACATCCTGGCGATGTTTCGGTATTGTGAATAGAGAGCTACAGGTTAGTTGCCATCAAGGTAAGGAAATGGATAAGAAGGGGGAGAGACACAAATGAGCTAAGGGTCCAAAGCAGGTACAGGAAAGTTACCTTTATGGAATTCAGGAGATATACGGGAGGGTTACCTGGATGGTGAATTTATTAGCGTGTTCATATGCCCTGCACGCACAAGTCTGAACCCCTTTAAATAGGAGTGCCTTCCTGATGGAGATAGCAGCATCATGAATATGGCGATGTGCGCTTCTATTGAAGGGGATTGGAAGGAGGTTTATTAGGATTGGATTAAGAGATCTCGCAGGCATATAAAATGACACAACTGACACTAGGGGTTGTTCTTCCATCTTCGTCTCTCATTTAGTAATCTTCTGAAGAACCTGTGATAAACAAGATAATGCAATGCTTGTAGTGGGTCCTTTCATCTTTAGGCAGATCATCCATTAAACTTTTGATTTACTACCTGAAAGAGAGAGTGGTGTGGTGTTGGTGAAAGAGACCTCCAGTCAATCTAGAAAGTGGAAGTAGATTTTGGGAGTCAAGTGGTGAGCCATTTATCCCGTTGGATTATTTTTATTTTGGGAGTTTGTTTTTCCATGAGTATGGTTCCAGAAGGGAAAGAAAGAAAAAAATCAAAGGCAACTGTTTTGTGTAATTTTTTATATATATACTTTAGTACTTTTTAAAGTGTTTGTTTGAGAATGAATGGCTTGACACATGACTGTGATATTTTCGCATTTATTTGAAAAACAGTTCTTATATTTTTACTACATCTGTGCCTTTGTCTCTCTACCACCCGGTTAATCCTGAGTTTACGAAATACAAGATGCCAATGTGAGTTGTGCTGAGGCCCCTGGAACATGCAGCATCATATAATATAGTGAAAAGCTAGGCATGTTAGTAAGAAGCAAAATAGTATTATGTCAAACAGTTTAAAATTTTCCAACAGACTCAATATTCCCACTTCCTTACTTAGGTTGTGGGTAGATTTTAAAATTGTAAATTCAAAAAGTGTTTTGGATTCAAAGTTCTGCTTCTCATCACCCCATAAAGACCACAACAGCACAAACTTATTACTTAAAATTTTATGGGTTGGTATTCAACTTTGAAGAAATTCTAGTAAATATACATGCATCTAATGTGGACAACAGAGAATTTATTCAAAATGCATTTGCACTAATACAAGCACTCATAAAATTAATGTATAATGGCTGGACATTTTAATTGGGTTTTAAATCCAGACATAAATAGGTCCTTAACAACAGCAACTTTAACATCTAAAACTGATTCTTAGCAGATGACAATCTCTTAGATCCATGCCGATTTTTATATCCAAATTCAACAGAACATTCCTTCTATTTACCCGTACATCGCAGTTATTTAATAATTGATTTTCATTGATAATAATTTCTTGCCCACTATCTCATCTTGTAAGTGCAATGCTATTGTTACTTTTGAAAAACTCTTCTTCTGGAGATTACATCATTATGTCCTTCGTACTTAACTCACAAATGGTGTCTTACCCCTGAATTTAATGGAATTACTCAGTAATCAAATTGATTACTTTTTGAAGACCAATGCATTCTAAGGTTTTCCATATGGGCACTCTGGGAAACAAAGATGGTTGTTTTAAGAAGACAGATTATTTAGTATCTCTCTTATAAAAACACACTAGAGACAAGGAAGGTTCAGAAATGATTACAGAGACTTCCAGAATAGATCACAAATATGTCACATTTCCAAGTGAGGTTCTCTGTAAAGAACAAAGACGGGACTTACAAACAGAATTGAATCTCTTGAGAACAAGAGAAACTGAACAACTTTTTTAAATTGTGGCATCTTTATTACAAACATGGAGAGATGACTAATAAGATTTTAGCACAACAAATCCACAAACAAGAAGTTCGCAATGCAATAACAGAAATTATCAACGCAAATGGTAATAAAATCAGTGAGTATAAAGATATAACAGACACATTTAGGGAGTACTATAAATCCTTTTATTCTTCTCAGTATAAAGAAGATGAGACATAAATTAAGAGTTTTTCGATAAATTACAAATCCATTACAAATATTCTAAGTGCACAAGAACTTGAAAAACCACTGACAGTGTTAGATATACAGGATTCACCACCAGATTAGTGAGGAAGTGGAACCTGGAGGCTGAAATGGCACTGAATGTCTGCTTCAAAATGACAGACTGGGAAATGATATGTGAGTCACATGGGGACAATATCAAGGGTCTCTTGTCACTGCATTACAGATTATATTAGCTTCTGTGTTGACGTAGCGGTACCCAAAAAGACAGTGTGTATATTTCAAAATAAACACGCTCTGGATTACAAAGGACCAAAAATTTCTCCTGAATGAGAAAAACAAGGCCTTCAAATCAGGTGACAAAGAGACAATGAAGGATGTACCACGTGTGTAAAGAAAAGGAAGCTTACAAAGCTAAAACAAAAAACAAACTCACTCAGTAACGTGAAGGATGTCTAGAATGGACTGGGCATAATTACTTCCTTAAGCAATCCAGGTGCTAAGAAGGGGCTATGGACAAAGCTAATGCCCTAAACCAATTCTTTAATAGATTTTCCCTCCCACCCTCCTCAAATTACCAACCTTCCTACACCATCCCTACTACATCAACAACTCCTACCATGTCAACTGGAATGGCCAGTGACAAGTTCAACTCTGACTATCAGTGTGGACTGTCCATAGCTGAAGACAGAGTAATGAGACAACTATGGATGCTACACATAGGAAAAGCTGTGGGACCAGATGGAGTGAGTTCTCGAGTTCTTAAGGGTTGTGCTGACCAACTTTGTGGTGTTCTTTATTACTTGTTCAATCTGTTTCTAGTCCTTCATAAATTATATTTATTTATTTAAAGAGCTTCTGTAAAAAGGCAAATTTCCCCTTGGGGACAAATAAAGTTTCTTTCTTTCATAAATTATGTACTCTGTGCTAAGAATTGTTTGTATTGTATGAATGATACAGTATAACTACAGATTATTCAATCATTTAATTTATTGGGAAGTTTTGTAACAGTCACCCCTTCCCAGTTTCCTTAGTTCCTCTGTACTACAGGTAAAGAAGTTCAGGGGATCATCCAGAGGATGAGGCCCTCAACATGTTCTTTGGATCCCTTTCCTACACCTCTGGTAAAAGCTAATGTATCATACATAAGCCGTCTCATTGCTGATATCATTAATCACTCTCTCCAGAGCAGCTCAGTCCCACTGGCCTTGAAATCTGCAAAAATTAGACCTCATTTAAAATAATCTTCTTTGGATCTTAAGGTTGGGTTCCCTTGGCAAATTCAGCATTCAGGACCATCCAGAGGAGCCGAGACTCATCAATGCGGATAACTTGCCTAGTCCAGTAGCAGACATGGCTGAGCAGCATGGCCTCAATGCTGGTTAATGAGTAGTGTTCCAGAATTTTGGTGTGTGGGATTCTATCTTCCCAAGTGATGCCTAGGATTGTCTGGATGCAGCAAATGTGAAACTCTTCTAAGATATAAATTTGTTTGCAGAAGGGAGTCCAGGACCTACCAACTTACAAGATTGTGGATATACACACCCTGTGATAGACCATAACCTTGACTACTGTGTGAAGATTCTGGTTAGAGGAAACTTTTTTGTGAATGTAGCCGAATGCAGAGGCAGCTTGTCAGAGGTGGTTAGTGATCTGCTTGGTCACAGGGGCATCACTAAATATTATAACCTGAGGTAAGAGATGGATCGCCTGTTCTCCTGTGTTGTTCCTGACATTCAGTGGAGGAGCTGTGTGCTAAAGGGCAGTCTGCAGGGTCAGCATCTTGGAGGTGCTGGCTTCCTGGCCTATCTAGATACAGGCCAAGTATAAGGACACAAAGGTCCTTTGAAGGCTTTCTGGGTATAAAAACATTTGGAGCTCATAGATGATTATATACTGTAGCCACCTAGCTGGCAGTGGAGTTGCAAACCCTTCAGCGGAACACAACGCATTTCTGGAGAGAAGAGTGACAACAACAAACAATGTTAAACAATATTGGAGCCAGGACACAACCCTGATCGACAGAAACCATTGTTTTTAAGGAAGCAAGTTCCCTATTAACAAGGACATTTGCTTACATTCCATTATGGAAGAAATGGAGCATGGTGAGGAATATCGGGGAACACCTGAACTTATGAAGCCCTTCTCAAAACATCTTACAGTTGATGGTATCGAATGAATTTTGCAGTTCGATGAAAGTGAAGTCGATGTCTCACTGTTGTTCCTGAGCATTCTCCAGGAGCCTTCTCCAGCTTGCAACTTTGGAGGTACACTGTCTAAAACATGACAAAGGAGCCAGGAAAGCATGATACAACCAAAGACTTTACCAGCAACATCCGGATGCTGAATACTGTGTCTGTTAAACCAGTCTGATTGACCCTCGTTCTTCATGTACATGGCAATAATAGTAGCAGGTTTTCATACATCAGGAATCTTTTCAAGCTTCCAACACAGAATAAAGAAGTCAGTCAACTTGACAAGAAGGTTAAGTCCCCTATATTTATAGATTTTGTGATGATCATTGCCTTCACGTTCTTCAAGGATTGGACAACAGGTTGAACTTCCTTGAGAGTTGGAAACTTATCTACTTCAGGGACCTGCTGGAGTAGGACTATAGGATCCTTCGAGGGCTCCCAAAAGGGCTCTGCCCAGAGATACAAGATCTCTTGTTTTTCAGAAATGTTGTGCCATTTGTGTACTGGACTGGAGCCAAGTTACATCAAGAAGGACTGTAAATTTCTTTGATGGCACTGTAGAACTCATAGGTCTTCCTTTCTGTAACCCTGTTGATCCAATAGTCATTCTGAATTTCACAAACCCTACATTGTGTAATCAATCTCACTTTTTTCCACTTTTGCAGAATTTTGGATGGATTTGCAAGGTGGGCTTGAATCGAAACTTTCTTGGCCTCCAGTAGGAGGAAAATCTCATCTGTGATCTCAATAAACTAGTCTGGATTCCTCCTTTTGGACAGTTCAAGGGCTTCATTGGAGGAGGACCGACAACACTGTAAGTAGTGTGGCAAACAGTTCAACGACATAAGGACTTGTAGCCATGATGTGATCATCTGTGGTTGGGAGTAGGGTATTGCCAGGCTGAGTGTGATGTTTAGTTGTCAACACGTCTCTGGTGTCAATGGTTGTATTGAATGCAACATTTAGGCTTGGCTTGGGGTGTTGTCTTCTAGTAGGTGTCTGAAGTATTCTGCTCCTTGCATTGTTCAAATGATTAGGACGTTCTGGAGATTAAGCTGCTGGACAATGATATTGTTGAGAGCAGTATTTCTTGACCACTGGATTGCAACCCATATTTGGTTTGCGTGCTTATTTTACAGTGGGGTCACTTCCTCTCCTTCTATCTCTGACATTCATGTTCATTTAATCACGTGGGACCACAAATTTAAGAAGGTAAAATGGGTCACAAAATCATTAAAGGTTAAGAAACAATTCGGTGAATCTGGATCAATGCTTGTGGCCAGCTTTTTAGCAGAATGTATACACGGCTGTGGTTTCAGTCAGGTCTCGCTGAAGGTGCAGATGTCCACTCTGCAATGTTGGAGCTCCAAAGTTACAAGGACTTTTCTCAAAGGTGGTTGGTCAGTAGTGGTCAAAATCATGAATGTGCAGACTTTCAAATAAGCAAAACATGAAAGATTTTGAAGATTTATGACCACATGAAGATGGGTGATTTGTCAGGTGCCACTGCCTGGCCAACTACAGGAGGGACAAACACTGTTTAGGAGGTCTTTTTGTTGTACACCTTTCAGAGGTAGGCTGTGCTAAATTTGGAAAAGGCTGCCTTGTCATGCTGACAGGACATGGAGGAAGCACGTGTGTGTACCTTTAAATGGACATCACACCAATGTATCACCCTACATGCAAATTCCAAACTACGAACATACACCATCACCCAATGTCAGTTCTCTCCCTCATTTGCCCGTTGCTGAAGGACTTTGGTACAGGAAAAGGATGAAGTAGATGGATGGAAGGAAAAGCCTGCACACAAAGGAATTGTTGATATTGGTGGTAGTAAGGGTGTGCAATGTTATCACACCTCTTTGCTTCCTGTAGGAACTCTGCCTGGCAACAGTGTGCAGGACAATGAGGGGTGGTAGGGAATTGTAAAACTTTGGATGGACCCCTTAGTGGGACAATAGGGGTTGGGACAGTCTTCATCTGGGCATGACATCCATTGTTGCTGCCACTGGTGGCCAAGCAGGAGTAGACAACTTCACAAGGCATTGTTCGGGGGATCATTGTTCATGCAAAACACTCTACCAAGATAAGACTCAATGAAGGGATTTTTGTAAAGGATACATTAAGGATTTAAATATAAAAAGAAATAACTTTCATTTACTGAAAACCTCAGTGCTGGTCAATAAAGTCTTTATCTTCTAATATACTTTTTTCCCCATCATATTTGTATTCCAAGGAATACACAGGCTAACATTATAAAACAACACAAGCATACATATGTTATAAATAAAGATAAAATTCTTACCAGGAATTATTTTATGGGCACCATTTTCTGAAAAGAGAGACAGAAGACATTTTATTTATATACTAGCGATCAAAATTAAATCACAATTTATGAAAAATTGCTTCATTCAAATATTGGTGACTGACACTGTTTAAAATTTAAAGTCATAGTACTAGAATGTTTAAAAAATAACCAAGGCAAAAAAGGGCATTCAACAAAAAACATTTAATTTTGAAAAATACAGTGATCAAAATTAGAGAAATGTTACAAGTGTATTGGAAAAAAAGCCTGCAAATTAATTTTGTCAACACTTTTGAAAATTATAGTAGGAAGTATAGAGACCCTTGCTTTCAGTGACATTGGCACATTTGTGCCCATAGAACATGACACATTTCTTACACTGCTCTGGCTAGTAAATGTAGTGGGCTTGTTTGTCATAACTTTGTTGCCAATTATTTTCCAGAGATTCCTAATTAGGTTAAGATCATGACTTTGGGCTGGCCATTTCATCACTTGAATATTCTCTGCTTCTAAGAGTTGCTTCACCCACTTTGCATTGTGGCAAGGGGCATTGCCATGCATAAAAATGGCTGACTGATTGAGTGATGCTCGCAGGGATGGAACCGCATGTTGTTAAAGGAGGTTCTGATACACACTAGCATTCACCTTACCATGTAGCTGTATGAGAGATGCTCCTCCTGCAGCACAGAACTTCCCCACATTATGGTGCTTCCTCCTTTAGACTTCATTGACTTCTTCAAACATTTTGGGTTCAGTCTTTTCTCAGTTAGATGCCAAACATAGGTCCATAAAGCATGCTTCTCAGCAAAGGATAGTCTAGTTTTTTAAATTTTTTGTTCATGAGAGGCTTGGTTACTGCTGAGGAGGCCTTCAGGCCCATTCTCTCAGATAATGAGACACTGTCTTTCAAGACAAGATGTGCCCAGAATTACAATAAATGACACAAGTCGCATTATTCAAACATTTTGGCTAACTTCACAAGCTAAAAAGGAGGAGGACTTCAAACTATATGTTTCAAGCTACATCCACAATTATGAAGGTAGGATCCAAACGTATCAAAAACTTGTGACTACTATAAACTTACATGGGATAAATATCTGACATTAGATTTCCTTAAAAATACAGAATATTCAATAATTTGTCATTAAACTTTATTCAGGGACAGACGAGTATGTATATAAGCTTAATACATAATAACACAAGTCTGCTGGACAGCAAAACAGTGAATGCCAAACCACTGCTTCATTGTAAGGATCTC
>NC_053154.1:37695977-37711921 GCF_016835505.1 Polypterus senegalus | reverse complement strand
TTAGATAGATCTTTTTCTCTCCCTCAAGAAAAGACTTGTTACTTATGAATTCTGATTTTTCAATTCATGTGATAAGGATGGATAAGTTCCTTAGCTACTTAATAAGCTTCTCGTGCTGGCACTGTGGCGTTCATTTGCTCAGAGCTGGCCTGCATTGGCTTACCCTCCCACAGTTCCTTTATGTGTGTGTGAGTATGTGAGAGAGAGGGAGACGCTGCTCTGAACTTTCATACTGTATTTATGAAGAAACTTTTAACAGCTAGAACTTACCCTTCACAGAGGTATTATCTTTCGGTTGCACTATCACAAATACCATAATATATTACCTATCTTTATCCTGTCTACTAAGTTAAAATTAATAGTTCTTTGAATCAAAACAGGCGAACTTATGGTTTGATTTAAGCAGTGCTATTTGCCTTTCTTGGTCGGCTTTCTTGAGCTCGTGGAAGTATCTTCAGCATGTATTCCTTGTTTGTTCAGGAACTCTTCTCCCTTTTTGCCTATGTCATACCTTCTGGTTGTTAGCAGTTGACTTTTCAAGGTTTTTACACACAGTGTCCTTGGTTGCTAGCAAAGTTATACCACAGCTGGGCCAGCTGGTTAATAGTCAACTCCCATCATTAGCAAGTTGAATACATGGGTTTTAAATATGTTCTCACTCTCAGTTATGCACTTGCTTTCCTTAGCAAGATTCAGACCATTGGCCCCTTGTCCGATTCCAATACAGACAAGTCTTCCAACCTGCCAGTCCTGCACTGGTTGCCCTTTGGAGTTAAAGGGATTCCACCAACCCTTGTTATGGCTGCACGCAGTTGTTGTGACCGGGGACTCTGAAAGGCACAAACTTCACAAACATTTACCCACGGGAGTGGCGGATACTGTCAAAATCCGACTAGACAACAAAAACAGGGCCTTGAAAAATTTTTTAAATAAAAAGTTTATTTAATCAAAAGGTTCTACAATACAAGAAGCTCCAATAATCCCAACGGAGTTGTCTGAAAAGGCAAAGCAGTCAGAGCAAAGTTCCAATACAGAATCTAAAGAAATTTTCGAAAAACAGAGCACAGGTTCAAAATACCAGAAAATCACAAAAGCAATAGCATAGACACAGTAAATGCACAAGAACTCTTCACTCTATAGCGCCTCTATATGACAGCCACCTTTTTCCACCCTCTCAAACTTATACACTATTTAATGTCTAGAAAATGTCTGGGATTAAAACACTTAGGGACTTGTACATTGATAATGTCTTTGCATCCTATGAACAACGACGCTTCAGATTGAAACTCTCATCAACACATTTCTTCCACTACTTTCAAGCTAGAAACTGTTCTAAACAAAATCAGTATCTCTCATACAAGCTACATGGTAAAGTGAATGCTAGTGTGTATCAGAACCTCCTTTAACAACATGCGGTTCCATCCCTGCAAGCATCACTCATTCAGCCATTTTTATGCATGGCAATGCCCCTTGCCACAATGCAAAGTGGGTGAAGCAACTCTTAGAAGCAGAGAATATTTCATTGATGAAATGGCCAGCCCAGAGTCATAATCTTAACCTAATTAGGAATCTCTGGAAAATAATTGGCAACAAAGTTATGACAAACAAGCCCACTACATTTACTAGCCAGAGCAGTGTAAGAAATGTGTCATGTTCTATGGGCACAAATGTGCCAATGTCACTGAAAGCAAGGGTCTCTATACTTCCTACTAAGTTTTGAAAGCTGTAATTATCAAAAAGTGTTGACAAAATTAATTTGCAGGCTTTTTTTCCAATACACTTGTAACATTTCTCTAATTTTGATCACTGTATTTTTCAAAATTAAATGTTTTTGTTGAATGCCCTTTTTGCCTTTGTTATTAGTTTAAAATTTCTAGTACTATGACTTTAAATTTTAAAGTCATTTAAAAGTGTCAGTCACCAATATTTGAATGAAGCAAATTTTCATAAATTTTAGTTAATTTTAAACTCTAATATATAAATAAAATGTCTACTGTCTCTCTTTTTAGAAAATGGTGCCCATAAAATAATTCCTGGTAAGAATTTTATCTTTATTTATAACATATGTATGCTTGTGTTGTTTTATAATGTTAGCCTGTGTATTCCTTGGAATACAAATATGATGGGGAAAAAAGTATATTAGAAGATAAAGACTTTATTGACCAGCACTGAGGTTTTCAGTAAATGAAAGTTATTTATTTTTATATTTAAATCCTTAATGTATCCTTTACAAAATTCCCTTCATTGAGTCTTTTCTTGGCAGAGTGTTTTGCATGATCAATGATCCCCCGAACAATGCCTTGTGAAGTTGTCTACTCCTGCTTGGCCACCAGTGGCAGCAACAATGGATGTCATGCCCAGATGAAGACTGTCCCAACCCCTATTGTCCCACTAAGGGGTCCATCCAAAGTTTTACAATTCCCTACCACCCCTCATTGTCCTGCACACTGTTGCCAGGCAGAGTTCCTACAGGAAGCAAAGAGGTGTGATAACATTGCACACCCTTACTACCACCAATATCAACAATTCCTTTGTGCAGCCTCTTACTTTTATCCATCTACAGTACTTCATCCTTTTCCTGAACCAAAGTCCTTCAGAAATGGGAAAATGAGGGAGAGAACTGCCATTGGGTGATGGTGTATGTTCGTAGTTTGGAATTTGCATGTAGGGTGATACATTGGTGTGATGTCCATTTAAAGGTACACACACGTGCTTCCTCCATGTCCTGTCAGCATGACAAGGCAGCCTTTTCCAAATTTAGCACAGCCTACCTCTGAAAGGTGTACAACAAAAAGACCTCCTAAACAGTGTTTGTCCCTCCTGTAGTTGGCCAGGCAGTGGCACCTGACAAATCACCCATCTTCATGTGGTCATAAATCTTCAAAATCTTTCATGCTTTGCTTATTGGAAAGTCTGTACACTCATGATTTTGACCACTACTGATCAAACACCTTTGAAAAAAGTCCTTGTAACTTTGGAGCTCCAACATTGCAGAGTGGACAGCACCTTCAGCGAGACCTGACTGAAACCACAGCCGTGTATACATTCTGCTAAAAAGCTGGCCACAAGCATTGATCCAGATTCACCGAATTGGCCTTGCTTTCAGGAATGAACTCCTTCTGAAAATCCCAGAGTTTCCTGTTGGTATTAGCTTATGCTTGATGATCCTCCACATTGCACCGACCAAAGACTCCCATATAACAATCATCTGCGCTCTCACGCTGAACACTGCATAGGAGGAAATGGAAAGTGTCTGTGTGTCCCTTGATAAAGCAGATGCCAATATTCCTTCCTCAGACAAATTACCCTCCTTGGAAACTTCAATGCACAAGTTAGAAGAGGCTCAGACATTGTGAACCATGTGATCAGGAAGCATGAAACTGGAAACAAGAATTCTAATTGGCTTCATCTCCTATCCTTCTGCACAGAGTACCAACTGTCCATCCCCAACACAATGGTTCCACTTATTCAAGATGACAAGAATGCATCATCAATCAAAAAACTGACACTTCCTAGACAAATGTTTCTTAACCTTTATGATTTCGTGACCCATTTTTACCTTCTTAAATTTGTGGGCCCATGTGATTAAATGAACATGAATGTCAGAGCTAGAAGGAGAGGAAGTGACCCCATGGTAAAATAAGCACACAAACCAAATATGGGTTGCAATCCAGTGGTCAAGAAATACTGCTCTCAACAATATCATTGTCCAGCAGCTTGATCTCCAGAACATCCTAATCATTTGAACAATGCAAGGAGCAGAATACTGAACAGACCATAAATTTGTCCAGTCCATCCTCTGCACTGTATTCAGACACCTACTAGAAGACAACACCCCAAGCCAAGCCTAAATGTTGCATTCAATACAACCATTGACACCAGAGACGTGTTGACAACTAAACATCACACTCAGCCTGGCAATACCCTACTCCCAACCACAGATGATTACAACTAGTTTAATGAGACCACTTATTTATGATACATTAGCTTTTACCAGAGGTGTAGGAAAGGGATCCAAAGAACACGTTGAGGGCCTCTTCCTCTGGATGATCCCTGGACTTCTTTACCTGTAGTACAGAGGAACTAGGAAACTGGGAAGGGGTGACTGTTACAAAACTTCCCAATAAATTAAGCGATTGAACAATCTGTAGTTATACCGTATCATTCATACAATACAAAGAAAGAAAGAAAGAACTTTATTTGTCCCCAAGGGGAAATTTGCCTTTTTACAGAAGCTCTTTAAATAAATAAATATAATTTATGAAGGCCTAGAAACAGATTGAACAGGTAATAGAGAACACCACAAAGTTGGTCAGCACAACCCTTAAGAACTCGAGAACTCACTCCATCTGGTCCCACAGCTTTTCCTATGTGTAGCATCCATAGTTGTCTCATTACTCTGTCTTCAGCTATGGACAGTCCACACTGATAGTCAGAGTTGAACTCGTCACTGGCCATTCCACTTGACATGGTAGGAGTTTTTGATGTAGTAGGGTTGGTGTAGGAAGGTTGGTAATTTGAGGAGGGTGGAAGTGGGTGGGGAAATCTATTAAAGAATTGGTTTAGGGCATTAGCTTTGTCCGTAGCCCCTTCTTAGCACCTGGATTGCTTAAGGAAGTAATTATGCTCAGTCCATTCTAGACATCCTTCACGTTACTGAGTTAGTTTGTTGTCTATTTTAGCTTTGTAAGCTTCCTTTTCTTTACACACGTGGTACATCCTTCATTGTCTCTTTGTCACCTGATTTGAATGCCCTCTTTTTCTCATTGAGGAGAAATTTTTGGTCCTTAGTAATCCAGAGCTTGTTTATTTGGAAATATACACACTGTCTTTGTGGGTACTGCTATGTCAACACAGAAGTTAATATAATCTGTAATGCAGTGACAAGAGACCCTTGATATTATCCCCATGTGACTCACATATCATTTCCCTGTCTGTCATTTTGAAGCAGACATTCAGTGCCATTTCAACCTCCAGGTTCCACTTTCTCACCAATCTGGTGGTGAATCCTGTACACTGTGTGCACAATTATTAGGCAAGTTGTATTTTTGAGGATTAATTTTAAGATGGAACAAACACAGTGCTATCAGTCAATCCAAAATGTTAATAAACCTGAAACCTGAATGTTTCAACGGAAATGTGAGTGTGAACATCATCAGGGGAATACATATGTGCGCACAATTATTAGGCAACTATTAGTGTGCAGATTTATTATGCAACTAAAGGAAAAATGAAAATTTTCCCATCTCACTTATTTATTTTCATCTGTTATAGTGAGAATAATAAACAAACACCTCAAAATTTACAAATAAACATCTCTGACATTTCAAAAAAAATAAATCAATCAATCAATGACCAATATAGCCACCCTTCTTTCCAATAACAGTCATAAGCCTTTTTATTCATGGAGTCTGTCAGTTTCTTGATCTGTTGACGATCAGCTTTTTGTGGAGCAGTGACTACAGCCTCCCAGACACTCTTCAGAGAGGTGTATTGTTTTTCTCCCCCGTAAATCTAGCGTTTAAGAAGTGCCCACAAGTTCTCGATAGGGTTTAGGTCAGATGAGGAAGGGGCCATGTCATTATTCCTTCATCTTTAAGGCCTTTACTGGCTGGCCACGCAGTGAGAACTTCGATGCAAGTGATGGAGCATTGGCCTGCATAAAAATCATGGTCTTTTTCCTGTATCACTGTTTGAAGAAAGTGTCTTGAAAAACTGGCAGTAGGTTTGGGAGTTGATTTTGAGTTCATCTTCAATGCAAAAGGTCCAACTAGCTCATCTTTAAAAATACCAGCTCATACCAGTACCCCACCTCCACGTTGGAGTGGAGCTCTGTGCCATTACTGATCCACAGGTCCATCCATCTGGTCCATCAAGAGTCACTCTCATCTCATCGGTCCATAAAACCTTTGAAAAAATCTGTCTTCAGATATTTCTTGGCCCAGTTTTGGCGTTTCAACTTATGTTTCTTGTTCAGTGGTGGTTGGGTTTCAGCCCTCCTTACCTTGGCCATGTCTTTGAGCACTGAACACCTTGTACTTCTGGGCACTCCAGGTAGGTTGCAGCTCTGGAATATGAAAGTACTGGAGGATAATGGGTTCCTGGTAGCTTCACGTTTGATTCTTCTCAAATCTTTGGCAGCTAATTTGCGTCTTTTGTTCTCAACACGTTTCTTGCGACCCTGTTGACTATTTGCAACAAAATGTTTGATGGTTCTGTGATCACACACCAATATCTTAGCAATTCCAAAAGTGCTGCATCCCTCTGAAAGACTTTTTACAATTTTGACTTTTCAGAGTCAGTTAAATCTCTTTTTGGCCCATTTTGCCAGAGGAAAACTAGCTGCCTAATAATTCTGCACACCTTGATATAGGGTGTTGATCTCCTTAGGCCACACCCTCCCTCATTACACAAATACACATCACCTGGCGTGCTTAAATCCAATAAGCATTCAAGTTAATGCAGCTTGGAGTTGGAATATACGCATTAAAAATGATGATATGGTCAAAATACTTACTTGCCTAATAATTGTGCACACAGTGTATATCTAAAACTGTCGGTGGTTTTTCAAGTTCTTGTGCACTTAGAATATTTGTAATGGATTTGTAATTTATCGAAAAACTCTTAATTTATGTCTCATCTTCTTTATACTGAGAAGAATAGAAGGATTTATAGTACTCCTTAAATATGTCTGTTATATCTTTATAACTTACTGATTTTATTACTATTTGTCTTGGTAATTTCTGTTATTGCATTGCAAACTTCGTTTGTGGATCTGTTGTGCTAAAACCTTATTAGTCTTCTCTCCATGTTTGTAATAAAGATGCCACAAATTAAAAAATTGATCAGTTTCTCATGTTCTCAAGAGATTAAATTATGTTTGTAAGTCCAGTCTTTGTTCTTTACAGAGAACCTCACTTGGAAATGTGACATATTCGTGATCTATTCTGGAAGTCTCTGTAATCATTTCTGAAACTTCCTTGTCTCTAGTGTGTTTTGTAAGATAGATACTAAATAATCTGTCTTCTTAATACAACCGTCTTTGTTTCCCAGAGTGCCCATATGGAAAACCTTAGAATGCATTGGTCTTCAAAAAATAATCAATTTGATTGGTGAATAATTCCATTAAATTCAGGGATAAGACACCATTTGTGAGTTAAGTATTAAGGACATAATGATGTAAGCTCCAGAAGAAGAAGAGTTTTTCATAAGTAACAATAGCATTGCACTTACAAGATGAGATAGTGGGCAAGAAATTATTATCAATGAAAATCAATTATAAATAACTGCGATGTATGGGTAAATAGAAGGAATGTTCTGTTGAATTTGGAAATAAAAATCGGCATGGATCTAAGAGATTGTCATCTGCTAAGAATCAGTTTTAGATGTTAAAGTTGCTGTTGTTAAGGACCTATTTATGTCTGGATTATCTGTCTGCCTAGTGTCAGTTGTGCTACCTAAGATAATAATGATAATTGTAATATTAATAAAAAACATACTCTTAATGCAATCAACACTTTTTCTTGGGTTAAACTTAAAGAATATTTGAAGTGAACAAGGACCTCAAGTTGCAATTTTATGCAGTGTGATCAAAACTGTCTTCACTTTCAACTTCATTACCTCGTTTAGTGGTTAGACACATCAAAATTTAAAAGCTCTCCAGCAGATTACCAAACATGCAGCTGTTATTGGGGCTGAGATAGATGATTTAGTAAGTGTGTGTCAGGGAACAATGTTAAAAAAACTGGAGATCATATCCATTGATGACAGACACCCATTACACATAGAACTTAACTTCAGTAAATTGGAGAGGATAGTTGCTTTAAAAAGCCACACATATCACTCCAGAGTTCTCACTGTTCCCAGTGCCATATGTATTTTTTAATAAGGAATATTGGACATAATACAATATTTCAGCAGTGTATAAGTTTTCATGTGTATCATGTAAAGAGTGATTTTTCTAGTTTTAAGATATGTTTTAGTTTTTGTTTAATTTAAAATTTTGTGTTTTAGTTTTTATTTTTTGGTTCTTTCATTTAGTTTTAGTTTTTCAGTTACCAACTTCTAGTTTTTGTTAAATTTTTTTAGTTTTGCACTACTCATCAAAAATGTGGACAAGTGTAAAAACACAGTTTTTCTTTATATTGTTTGAAATTGAAGTAATTCACGTTTTACCTGTCAACTTAATGTATACAATTTTACTATCTGTGACAAAACTCTTATTTTTTCTCATAATGTGAGAGTTCAAGGCTTCCAATATAATCAAAAAATGCACGAATCAGATAACAAGTGTGCTGTGATGCCATTAACCTGAAACAAATTTAATTAAGTTTTTTAATTTCAAAAACACTTTTATTTTTGAGATTCCTTTTGAGCAGTAAGATCATTGCATGCATATCCTGTTATTTTATATTTATTTTTATCATCTCCTTATATGAACTATATGAAATCTACCCATTTCGAAATTTCTGAAAATGTTTTTCAGGTAATTCTTATTTTACTTATTTTTAAAATACTGTTTAACTCATTATTTGACAAGCTTCTAATAAACAATATCTCAAGTTAATGCACCCAGTGACATACACATGGGGAGAACATTGAAACTGCAGAGACACACAGACTAGGCTAGCAATCAAACCTAAAGTCATGGCACTGTGTGATAGTAATATTATTAGTGTTACTTTTATTATTATTGTTATTATTTATAATACATTTTATTTATGTAGCACCTTTCAAATGCTCAGAGTGCTTAAGAATACTAAAAAGAATACCATAGAAATAAAAGCAAAGATGACTTTACTAATACAGGAGACAAACTAATAGCAAACATTAATAAATATTTGAAAGTCAAAGTATTGAATTAAGTTAAGACAAGCAGGCGAAAAAGAAAACTCAACAAATTCAGTTGCATGTAGGAATATAATTGTTGATGTTACAATTACCCAAGACAGTAAGAATAAGTAACAATGAATTTAGGATAACAGTGGATTTCATTATCATAATTTTATGTCAGTACTAATGACCTAATTAAAACTAAGCACATACTGTATGTGTGATGTCACCTTGGTTGATAACATTGACTGCATACTCCACATTTGCTTAATCTGTAACTGCAAAGTTTCATTCAGTAAATGAGCATTATCTGTTTTGAAGTAAGGTTAAATGGCTGACGTATGTGCCTTCTTTGATGTATAAAGATACCATTTTTTTCCAGCCTAAATAATGCCTGAATTTGAAGCGTGGGGATGACTATTCATCGAGCTTAACAAATCCTCCTCATATTTAATTTTTAGACAATTTAGCTATATCTTCCAAATGTGTGGCATTTTTAATTTAAGTGCCTTTTCATTGAAGTGTACTGAAAATTGCTAGCCATTTGCTGATAGTGTAATACTTTTAACTCACCGTGAATTTTGTCAAATGAAATCCACACAATAAGTCATTGACCAGTGTTCAGGCTTTTCTTTTCGGATCTAGAAGGGAAACCTTAACTGATGAATGAAAAGACCAATAAAATCCACAGTCTCAGATGCCAGCAGTGAGGGATACTTAACACATGCACACAAATCAATGATCATTCTTAACCAAATTTATGACCGCACAGACAGGTTTTAAATATTATTTAATAAATATACCAGCAGCCGCACATTTGTGTGTACGTTATGCACAAAGACTAGTGTGGTGAAAGTTAAAATTACAAAAATAGTTATTTCCTTTTTTCTCATTTTTATTTACTTTTAATACCATTTTATGTTTTAGCAAAATGATGACTTTTTTCATTAACAACATTTATTTTTTAGTTTTCATTAACAGAAATAAGACTGTTATCATGTAACTATTTTAGGCAAAATGCAGTATCACACTGCTAGAACTGGTTAGCAAAGAATCTAATTTTTAAATTATTAAAAATGTTACAGTTTTAACCTGTCTTGTCTCTGTTTGTTTGTGTTTATTCATTACTGTCTGTTATTAGATGCAACTAGGAAGGCAAGTTTCACATTTTCTTCTCTTAAACATGACTAAATAAAACCTTGAACCTTAAGCAAGTACATAGAGGTAGAAAGTCAGCATGTGTGAAATCTCTTCAAGGTCACCATCCTTAAACCTGTATGTCCTAAACAGCTATCAAATTTATAAAAGCAAACTCTCTTAAAAATGTTTACATTAACATTTCTTTCCTTTATTTTACCTTATTACAGATGATTTAGTCAAGCGCAATAAGAAATTGAAAGAAGGTATGTATTCACGTTTAAATTCACAGTATATGAAACATTCACTTTTAACAAAATCCCAAGAATTTCCTGTACATGTTAGGTACAGGAATATGTCTTGGCACATTTGGATCTGCTAAACACAAGCATCACACAGGTTCTTAAAAGCATTATTATGTCATACTGGACAGTATTACAAGAATGGGAAGACACCCAAAAGCACAGTTCATAATGTGTGCTCACAGCACAGCATAGATACTGTATATGAGATTCTTCAGAATGGTTTGGGAAAATATTTGTGTATTTTTTTTGCAATTGGAGAACAGGTTGAGTTTAAAAGAAACAACTTTTAATAGTAAAAGCATTGTAATAATAACTAGTGTCATTTAAACATAAAGAAAATATCTGAAAATATATACACTTCAGTAACAGTAAGTCTTTACTTCCTATGTATGTCTATATTTTATGTGTTTTTTTTTATTTTTTATTTTATTTTCATTTTATTCTAATAATCTTTCTGAATTCTCCAAAAATAAGAAAATACATAATTGTTATCCATCTTAATTATTTTGGTGTCATAATGCGTGACAAGTGATTAAAAAATTTTTTCTTTCAGAATATGATGCACTCAAGGCTAAATATGGTAAGAACGTTAACTTTATGATGCACAGTATCTTGCTCGACTTGATCATTTAAAAAGTTCTCTTAAAAGTACAGCAAGTGAATCAAAGATAGACAGGTTTGGTAGGTTGTAAAGTAGAGTTTCTCAACCAGTGGGTTTTACCCCAAATGTGGTTGCTGAACACCCTAAATGCGTCATCAGCTTTAATTTTAAAAAAATGCCATTGCTTCTTTAGGAAAGCCAGTGAGTAGGGACAAGTTCCTCAAATGCCTTGTATTAGACTCACAACATTCATCCTAAAAACTTGAACGAAATAGGAATGTTTCAAGAACATACAACCCATATTTACTGAGTACGGTGAGCAACAGCCAATATACATTTTCTGTGGTTATCTGTGGTGCGACACTACCAAACAAATTCATGAATCCTTCAGCAGCAAAGACATTTGAAAATGAAATATGTTACTTAAAGAACTAAATTGTTTGACTTTTTAAAATGAATAATTAAAATCTTAACTCTTTCATAAAAAACATTTTAGTATGTTTGTACAACAAGCCAGCCTGCACCCAGGGCATCATCTCATTGCACATTCAATTGCCAAATATAAGAAAGCGCACACAATTGAAAAACAGTTTGTCTTGCATTAAGCAGTAGATATCTACACGAAATTGAGGAGTCAGCCTCAGCACAATAAAACGTATTACTCATTGCATTTTGTGTACTTACCTCTGATTTTGGCAAACTTCTGAAAATCGGATATACTGTAAGTGTAGGTTACCAATTGAAAAGACAAATCAAAACTAAATTTGTTCCAGTATTAAATTCGCACATGTCAAGTTATTTTAAGGTGAATACCGTATGTATTTAATCTTTTATGTACACTGTATTTAAATGCTGACTATGTATTTACTGTTATTTGTTAATGTGTCCCATTCACGAAAAATGCTGGTTAATTTACTTTAAAATTACTGATAATAATGAGTTATCAGTGAATAAAAATTGATAAAATGTGGAGCCTTAGACCAGAAGGGTTGAGAATCACTGGTGCATGATCAGAGAATGGTATAAAAATCATATTGGGACCTTACACTATATGGATGAAGTTCAATGTTTTGCTGGACTGTGTGCTGTTTTGTTGATTTGCTGTGAAATCCACTAAGGGGAATTTCCACACCCATACACAAACTTGACTGCCCTCCTTTTATTTAGTGTTCTATTGGAGTATATTATTATCCTATTGTTTATACATTATCTTAAATGCTTTTGTATTAGGCTTTAGATTACTGTAAATGAGGTTGTTTTTCCTTTGAAGGTTAATGTTTTATGTTTGTTTTCCACATCAGTGCACTCTTTTTTCAGTGAACTCACATCCCAGTGGTACCTCAGATGGTTACAAGCCCATTTCATTGCAAGGGTCTCCCTTTCCATGCATCATGTTAAGAGTGATTTTCTAGTTTTAAGATATACTTTGGTTATAATTTTTATTTAGTTTTTTATTTTGTGTTTTATGTTTTACTTTTATTTTTTTCTTCTTTTTCAATTAGTTTTTGTTTTTCAGTTACCAACTTTTAGTGTTTGTTACATTTATTTTAGTTTTGCATTACTCATCAGAAATGTGACCAAGTGTAAAAACACAGTTTTTCTTTATAGTGTTTGAAATTGATGTAATTCATGTTTTCCCTGTCAAGTTAATACATAAACATATACTTTTACTATGTGTGACAAAACTCTTATTTTCTGATCATAATGTGAGAGTTCAAGGCTTCCAATATAATCAAAAAATCCAAGAATCAAATAACAAGTGTGCTGTGATGCTATTAACTTGAAACAAGTTTAATTACATTTTTTTAATTTCAAAAACTCTTTTTTATTTTTGAGATTCCTTTTGCTAGCAGTAAGATCATTGCATGCATATCCTGTTATTTTATATTTATTTTTGATATCTCCTTATATGAACTATATGAAATCTACCTATTTTGAAACTCTGAAAGTGTTTTTTTTCAGGTAATTCTTATTTTATTTATTTTTTAAAATACTGTTTAAGTCATTACTTGAACTCTGTTAATAAACAGATTTTGGCAATTGAGACCTTAACAGAAAAACTTCTAATAAACAATATCTGAAGTTACGTTCACTCAGTGACATACACATTGGGAGAACATTAAAACTGCATAGACAAACAGACCAGACTGACAATCAACCTGAACTTATAGCACCGTATGATAGTAATATTATTATTGTTACTTTTATTATTATTATTATTATTATTATTATTATTAAGGATACCTTTTATTCATATAGCACCTTTCAATGCTCAGAGTGCTTCAGAATAGTCAAAAGAATACCATAGAAATAAAAGCAAAGATGACTTTCCAAACACAGGAGAAAAACCAATAGCAAATATTAATACATTTTTGAAAGTCAAAGTATTGAATTAACTTAAGAAGAATTCAGGAGAAAAAGAAAACTTTCAACAAATAACATGATTTTTGTTCAGCTACATGTAGGAAAATAATCATTGATGTTACAATTACCCAAGACACTTGGAATAAGGAACAATGAATAGGATAAGAGTGGATTTCATTATCAGTTTTGTAGTCTCAACCATTCAATGGCTTTTCATCTGCTAGACCTACTGCAAAGTAAACACTTGAAGGGAGATCCTCTGTTAAAAACTTTACAAAGCTGCATCATTCTAAATATATTAAGATTATTGCACATCATTAATTTGCTATCAATGAAATATTTAACATAGAGCAGATCATCATGATAATATAGCAGGAATGTTCCCTGCGACACCCTACCGCCCACAATAAAATATCAGTACTAATAACCTAATTAGGCGGAGTGATGGCTCTGAGGCTAGGGATCTGCACTGGCAATCGGAAGGTTCCCGGTTCAAATCCCATAAAATGCCAAAAGGGACTCTGCTCTGTTGGGTCCATGAGTAAGACCCTTAAGCTGCAATTGCTGAGTGCTTTGAGTAGTGGGAAAAGCACTATATAAATGCGAAGAATTATTATTATTAATTAAAACTAAGCACATATGTGTAATGTCACCTTGGTTGATAACATTGACTGCGTGCTCTGCATCTGCTTAATCTGTCACTGCAATGTTTCATTCAATAAATGAGCATTATCAGTTAAGTAAGGTTAAATGACTGACGTGCATACCTTTTTTGATGTATTAACCTTTTTTCCAGCCTAAATAATGACTGATTTTTTAATACTTTTATTGATTTTATTGTAATCACATAACATTACATACAAATAGATCAGTTTTTACAAAAATAGGATTGAAAACAAATCAATGTCCACCCCTGAGAATGACAGCATAGCCAGAAGAATAAAATTTAAAGCTAGTAAAAATAAGTACATAGATGAATTAATAAGTAAATAAAGATGAATGGAGAAGAAATTGAAATGGGGAGAGAATCTGCTTCCTCAGTGCTTTAAATGCTTATTCTAAAATGTTATTGATTAGATCCTGCCTGGTTCTGAAAAGTTCTGCACAGATCCTCTAAGTGCGAATTTGATTTTTTCCAGTTTCAAATAGTATATAACATCAGTTACCCACTGACTTAACAGAGGAGAGTTAGGATTCTTCCAGTTGAGCAAGATAAGGCTACGTGCCAATCCCTGAATTTGAAGCGTGGGAAATGACTATTCATCAAACTTAACAAATCCTCCTCATATTTAATTTTACACACTGTTTAGCTGTATCTTCCAAATGTGTGGCATTTTTTAATTCAAGTGCCTTTTAATAGAAGTGTAGTGAAAATTGCCTGCCATTTGCTGACAGTGGAACACTTTTGATTGACCAGTCAATTTTGGCAAATGAAATCCACTGAATAAGTCATTGACCAGTTTTGAGGCTTTTGTATTCAGTTCTAGAAGGGAAAGCTTGACTGATAGATGAAAAGACCAATAAAATCCACAGTCTCAGATGCCAGCAGTGAGGGATACTTAACACATGCACACAAATCAATGAACATTCTTAACTAAATTTATGACTGCACAGACAGGTTTTTAAATATTATTTAATAAATATACCAGCAGCCACACAGTTGTGTATACATTATGCACAAAGACTAGTGTGGTGAAAGTTAAAATTACAAAAAATAGCTTCAACTTTGTTTTTGTTTTTTCATTTTTATTTAGTTATAGTTTTCATTCAAGGAAATTATGATTTTTTTTTTCATTAACAACATATTTTTGTTTTAGTTTTCATTATAAGGAATAACACTGGTATGATGTAATATCACACAGCTAGAACTGGTTAGCAAAGAATCTCGTTTTCAAATGATTAAAAATGTTACAGTTTTAACCTGTCTTGTCTCTGTTTGTCTGTGTTTACTCATTACTGTCTGTTATTAGATGCAACTAGAAAGACAAGTTTCACGTTTTCTTCTTTAAACATGACTAAATAAAAACCTTGAATCTTAGGCAAGTACATATTGGAGAAAGTCAGCATGTGTGAACTCTCTTCAAGGTCACCATCCTTAAACCTGTATGTCCTAAACAGCTATCAAATTTATGAAAAGCAAACTCTCTTAAAAATGTTTACATGAACATTTCTTTCCTTTATTTTACCTTATTACAGATGATTTAGTCAAGTATGATCGCAATAAGAAACTGAAAGAAGGTATGTATTCACGTTTAAATTCACAGTATATGAAACATTCACTTTTAACAAAATCCCAAGATTTTCCTGTACATGTTAGGTACAGGAATATGTCTTGGCACATTTGGATCTGCTAAACACAAGCATCACACAGGTTCTTAAAAAGCATAATTATGTCATACTGGACAGTATTACAAGAGCGGGAAGACACCCAAAAAGCGCAGTTCATAATGTGTGCTCACAGCACAGCGTAGATATAAGAGATAGTTCAGAATGGTTTGGGAAAACATTTGTACATTTTTTTGCAATTGGAGAACAGGTTGAGTTTAAAAAGAAACAACTTTTAATAGTAAAAAGCATTGGAATAATAACTAGTGACATTTAAACCAAAAGAAAATATCTGAAAGTATATACAGTACACTTCAGTAACAGTTTTTTCTGGAAAGTCTTTATTTTCTATGTATGTCTGTATTGTATGTGTTTTTTTT
>NC_053154.1:37678477-37690977 GCF_016835505.1 Polypterus senegalus | reverse complement strand
TATAAGGTGTCAGACATTCCGTTATATACGATGGGGGAGATTATTTAAGGCTTTATAAACCATAAGCAGAATTTTAAAGTCAATCCTGAATGACACAGGTAACCAGTGTAGTGACATTAAAACTGGAGAAATGTGTTTGGATTTTCTTTTCCTAGTTAGGATTCTAACAGCTGCATTCTGCACTAGTTGCAAACGATTTATGTCTTTTTTGGGTAGTCCTGAAAGGAATGTGTTACAGTAATCTAGTCAACTGAAAACAAACGCGCAAACTAATTTCTCAGCATTTTTCAGTGATATAAGAGGTCTAACTTTACTTATGTTTCTTAAGTGAAAAAATGCTGTCCTAAATAACTCCATTTTAGTTTCATCAGTCCACAGCACCTTATTCCAAAATGAAGCTGGCTTGTCCAAATGTGCTTGAGCATACCTCAAGCGGCTCTGTTTGTGCTGTGGGGAAAAAGGCTTCCTCTGCATCACTCTCGCATACAGCATCTCCTTGTGTAAAGTCGCCAAATGGTTGAACGATGCACAGTGACTCCATCTGCTGCAAGATGATGTTGTAGGTCTTTGGTGCTGGTCTGTGGGTTGACTCTGACTGTTCTCACCATTCGTCGCTTCTGTCTATCCGAAATCTTTCTTGGTCTGCCACTTGAGCCTTAACTTGAACTGAGCCTGTGGTCTTCCATTTCCTCAATATGTTCCTAACTGTGGAAACAGAAAGCTTAAATCTCTGGGACAGCTTTCTGTATCCTTCCCTTAAACCATGATGGTGAACAATCTTTGTCTTCAGGTCATTCGAGAGTTGTTTTGTGACCCTCATGTTGCTACTCTTCAGAGAAAATTAAAGGAGGAGGAAACTTACAATTGACCTCCTTAAATACTCTTTCTCATTATAGGATTCACCTGTGTATGTAGGTCAGGGGTCACTGAGCTTACCAGGCCAATTTGAGTTCAATAATTAGTTCTAAAAGTTTTGGAATCAATAAAATGACAACGGTGCCCAAATTGATGCACCTGCCTGATTTTGTTTGAACAATTATTGCACACTTTCTGTAAATCCAATAAACTTCATTTCACTTCTCAAATATCACTGTGTGTTTCTCCTATATGATATATTTAACTGACATTTTTATTGTAACAACCAACTATTTATACAGGAAAATAATGACTATTAACAAGGTTGCCCAAACTTTTGCATCCCACTGTGTATATATATATATACTTTGTATATATATATATATATATACTAAAAAATACCAGCTGCAGCGGAGTAGTAGTGTGTTAAAGAAGCAATGAAAAGAAAAGGAAACATTTTGAAAATAACGTAACCTGATTGTCAATGTAATTGTTTTGTCACTGTTGTGAGTGATGAGTGTTGTTGTCATATATATATATATATATATATATATATATATATATATATTTACACACACACACACACATAAACATATATATATATACATATCTATACATATACACATATATACATACATATATATATCTACATATATACACACACATATATACACACACACATATATATATATACATACACACATACATATATAAACATATATATACATATACATACATATCTACATATATACACACACAGCTATTTCAGTATCAGTGCAATACGCTGTTTGTTAAAACGGTTGACTCCGCTCTTACGTGCAATAACAAATCAAATCATTCAGTTGTCTTTGCTCATATGTCATTTTAGAGCTGGGCGCCTGGCATCTTTTTGGCCACAAGTTCGTTTCTGTTTGCTGTGAGGTTCTGTGTTGTGGAGATTCTCAGGATGGATTGCAGGTGCTCATCAGTGAGGCGACTCCTGTGTGCTGTTTTGTTAGTCTTTATCACTGAGAAGAGCTTCTCACACAGATATGTGCTACCAAACATGCACAAGGTTCGAGCCGCATGTAGACGGACTTTTTTTGTTCTTCAAAGTCACCAAAGCGCCGTGCAAACTCAGTGCGCAATAACTCTAGCCGCAATAACTTGCAGCATCATAAGGTAGACTTGATTAACGCGTAAGTGTTCGGCAAGGCAGCTGAAGCGCTGCATTATGGGATCTGTAGTTTATTGTGTTACCAGCGCTTCATATACCGGGCCATTAATAACCATAATACAGTATATAAAATGATCGCCCTTGAGTTTGACACATATGGACTAAATAGAACTTGAAAAGATATATTTTTTCAAATGTGATCGCGCAATTCAGATAGAGTTGACGCGCACTACAGCCTGCATGCCTCAATAAGTCATCCTCCCTTCGCTCTTACTTTTTTACCGTTCATCTAATGAATACACTGAGTATGGCTTTACCAAAACAATCATTGATGGCGAATAAAGTATCCATTATTCGAGTATGTAGATCGGGATATATATATACATACATATATATATACCCAGCAGCGGAGAAGTAGTGTGTTAAAAAGCTAGAAAAGAAAAGGGAACATTTTAAAAATAAAGTAACATGACTGCCAATATACATTCCGTGTTTGTCAATCGTTGTAAAGATGACAGGTTTCATTCATCGATTCGTTTCTTACTGCATCAATAAACAGCTCGTCTTCTTCTTTATCTGAGACCTGACACACTGCATGCACGGGTTTTTTACACTGTCTTCCTTTAGTGGGACATTGACTTTTTCAACCGTGTGCTTTGTTTCCGCAGTAGCTGGATTTATGAATATGCTTATCAGGCGCTTCATATTTTTGCTGCCTTTTCAATTGTGTAATTCGGTTTTGTTCAGCTCTTTGGAACTGTTGCTTTTATCTGTGCACTGCGTCAGTTCACGTGAGCCACTCGGTGTACATGCATCGAAGGTTCCCAGCTGTGCTGGTGCCATCTCGTGCTATGTCCATAGCTGTATTTAATGTTACCTTAGTCCTGGCACTTAAAACTTTCTCTCGAAGTTTCGCTGAGTTTGTGTCAAACACCACCCTGACCATCTCATCTTCCTCTCCATAAGCACAGTCCTTCACCCGTGAATATTTACCCGTGGCAGTTTGCTATTGGATTGCCGCTGACGGACGGCCTTATATGGGCAGGCACTAAATTACAAACGCCAGCGCAGCCTGTCTATGGACTTAATTTAAAGTGTAGGTTTACATCGTGCTTTGTTTCAAGTAGCAGAACTCACGAATATGGTTGTATATGTCACTCGCTCGCTTCTTATTGTTTCTGTGCCTTCTCAATTATATAATGCATGTTTTCTTCAGCGCTTTTTGAGGTCTTCCTGGTTTTCTATGTACTGCGTGATTACGTGGGAGGCGTGATGATGTCACACGAAACTCCGCCCTCACGGCGTTCAAGCTCATCTCCATTACAGTAAATGGAGAAAAACTGCTTCCAGTTATGACCATTACGCGTAGAATTTCGATATAAAACCTGCCCAACTTTTGTAAGGAAGCTGTAATGAATGAACCTGCCAAATTTCAGCCTTCCACCCAAACGGGAAGTTGGAGAATTAGTGATGAGTCAGTGAGTGAGTGAGTCAGTGAGTGAGTGAGTGAGGGCTTTGCCTTTTATTAGTATATATATATATATATATATATATATATACACAGTGGAACCTCGGTTCACAAACGTCCCGGTTCACGTACAACTCGGTTCACGACCAAAAAGATCGCCAAACTTTTGTCTCGGTTCACAACCACACACTCGGTATACTGAACAAGCCAGGTTCCCTTGCCTGCCTGCAAGCTGAGCTAAGAGAGAGAGAAAGAGCGAGCACATGCCTGCTGGGAAGGGGAGGAGGAGATTGCTGCGTGTTTGCCTGCCTATCTGTAGGCTGTAGTGCAAGCGAAACCATCCCCTCCCCCACAGGCAGCCTAAGAGAGAAAGAGAGCTGTCATGCTTTTTCATCTAAGCAAAGCCGCTCCTCGTTCATTGTTTTCAATAAGGCGTGCACTCTCTTTGTGCTCTACTGTATTTCGTGTGCTTTTGCAGTTAACTATGGCTTCTAAGCAAGTGGAGAGTGGTCAGAAGAAAGTTTTGAAGAAAATTGAAATTGAAGTAAAGAAAGAAATTACAAAAGGTGGAAAAAATGTTTACCAGTTTACTCATTTACCAATCTGAGAACCCTCGTGCTTTCAAGCAGCACAATGTAAACAAAGCCAGACTGCCAGTAATGTGGGCAAACACGAAGGATTGGGTCACAAGGAGTTTGTTTTTGGAATGGCTGCATGAGGCTTTCACTCCTACCAGCTAAAAGCACCAGAAACCCAAGAAATCACAAGAGAGAAAACACCTAAAGGAAAACACTTCATGCCAGAACTCGACTCATGAAAGGTTAGTTTTCTTGGTGGTTTTTGTATTACGGATTTTCAAAAGTTAATTTTTCAGTTCATAGCGATTTGTTGCAATGTTACTTTTATCTTTTTTCAAATGTTCCTTTTTTCCGCTGTGCTTAAAACTCATTTTAAAAACAGTGTTTACAGCGATTAGGCTTTAAGTTTAATAGCGTGATCTCCTGCAATCTTTCTTTTCTGGTTACTTGCGAGTTGGTTTTTGCATGCACTGCACTTCGGATTTGTTTTAATGTTCATTTTTTTCTGCTGTGCTTAAAACTCATTTTAAAAAAAATGCTGCACGTGCTACAGAGAGATTAGAGAGCGTGAGCGAGCAAGCGCAGAGAGAGAGGGGGCAGCTGACAGGGAAGGGAAGGGATGGGGAGAGGATAGGGTGTGTGTGTGTGTGTGTGTGTGTGTGTGTGTGTGTGTGTGTGTGTGTGTGTGTGTGTGTGTGTGTGTGTGTGTGTGTGTGTGCACGCGCACAGAGAGAGAGCGTCAGCCAGCCTGCTCCTGTAGCTGAGGGAGGGAGGGAGAGAGCTGGCAGCCAGCTCCTATAGCTGAGCAGGGAGCCTGGGTGTTTTGTGTCAGTGTTATTCAATGTTTTACATTAGTTTACTATTACACTGTGCATTCTATGGTGTAATTAACTATATTTGTGCTTAATCTTTACATATATTTACATATTTACATACAGTTTGTACTGTCTGGAATGGATTAATTGTATTTACATACAATCCTATGGGGGAAACTGCTTGGTTCACTACCAACTCGGTTTACGACCAAAGTTCTGGAACAAATTATGGTCGTGAACCGAGGTTCCACTGTATACGGTTGAAATAGTTTTACTGTCAAATAATGCAAAGAGTACGTGACACGTGTTTCGCCCTAATTCAGGTCTCATCAGGCATACACACTCACTCCATCCCTCTCGAATCGAACCTCGGATGTCAGCACTAAAGGCGAATATATATACTTTTTAATGTAGGTAGATCATTTCGACCTGGTTATTTTAAAAGTAGCTCGCAAGCCAAAAACTGTGGGCACCCCTGATCTAGTTACTTACGGTAATAAGAGCGTAGCAAGCATAATTTGTCCAGTGTGTGGTCGTCCATGCGAGAGCGTACTTCGTGCAGAGTATGCCAGCTGCTGAGAAAGCACGCTTTGCCTCCACTGAAGTAGGCAGCACAGTCATCGGATACAGATACACTTATTCAACGCCCGCGCTTGCCATTGCTGTGAAACACCGCCATTTCAGCTGTTACTGATGCATCCAGTTTCATGTCATCATTCTGTGATGGCAAGTTTCTTGGCACAGATAATGCGGATGCAACAGACTGACGCATTGCAATTTCAAGTTGCTGTTCAAAGCTGTTGTCTGACAGACGTCAATGAAATCTTCAGTTTTCAAGTATAACTCTGTCATTTCTTGATCGATTTTTACACGCTATATATGCGAACTTGGCCGTTCCGGGGAATTACAGCGGTTTCATTCCCGGGAATGAAATGTCTGGGAATCCCAGGATTGGATTCCCTAGTATTATTGTGTGGTGCATGGGGGGAGGGGTGTTCTGTCTCATTTCTTTTGAATTGTGCTGGTTCTCAAGTAAGCAAACAACTGGTCCTGTGACTCATTGTCTCATCCCTACCACAAATATATCATCGCCCCAAGTCATTCTGTGCAACAAGATGATATTTTTAACCAGAACATCATAATAATATTGTCGGCGCGAAATGTTTTAGACAGTGGGGTGGGTAGGTATTGTCCACTCTAGAACCAACCATAAAGTAAACAAGTTCGAAACTCAAACTAATTAATAATTACTTCAGATCCACTATAAACCAAGCACGACTCTCTAGATTAGCCATTTTGTCAACTGAAAATAGTATAGCTGAAGGTATCGATTTTGATGATGCAATTTCTAAATTTGCAGAACAAAAAGTTAGAAAGAAGAGATTCTAAGTACAGTATCATGTTAAATTACAGAATGTTGGATTAGAGCCTAGAGAACGACACTTGTAAACAATTGAGTTTTCATTAAATTGTATTATAATAATAATAATAAAGTTATGCACTAGGTCAGTGGTGGCGAACCTATGGCACGCGTGCCAAAGGGGCACTCAGAGCCCTCTCAGTGGGCACAGCGCGTCGCCCGAGCACAGAGTTCGTTACTATAAAGCCAGAGGAATGCGGGGCTAGGCTGCTCCCTCACCGCTCCCCTCTTCATGCGCCGGAGGACTTTTCTCACATCACCCGCCCCTCTGCCCAGCAGCCCAATGGGGCGTGTCCTCCCTCTCCTGTCTGGGGTAAGGCGGGCGGCACACATGCTGCTTGAGGGTGCAGCACGGACTGCAGCCTTTTGAGTCTGTGATTCCCGTGGTGGGGTTAGAGGGATGTGGTATAGCGGGTCCACAGTTCAAAATTGAAAAGGATATTTTTAACAGATAATTGCACTCGCTGCTTAAAGAGGGTTATGGTAGAGTGGCCAGAGCGGTTTCTGCTTTGTGATGCGGGCAGTCCTCGCTTAAGCGCACAGGTGAGGAGTCGTCCGCATCTGTAATTATTGCCGGGAGTTGCTAATCGCCACACCTGATCCATGACCTCGTAATATATAATGGAAGCTTTGGGGCGGAGCTTAATAGGGAAGACCTGCGTGAAACACTTGAGAGGATCGAAGGGATGACAAAGGACAGCACAGTTAGTTATGAAAATGAAATCCTTAAAGTGTGGAATTCTCTGCCAAATAATCTTAAGTCAATGAAGGCACTTGAGATTGCTTTCCTTACTTTGTTTGGAACATCTTATGCTTGTGCAGCTGTTTTCAACTTTGAATTAAATCAAATCTGACACCAGAAACAGACAATCAGACGACCTGAGTGCTGCATGTGTTGCTCTCAAACTTACAAAGTATGAGCCAAGGTTAGACAAATTATCAGCATGCATACAACAGCAAAAAGCACATTAATTGTTCAAAAGCATACCGAATGCAAACTTTTACCTTTCAACAAAAAGTTGTTCATATCATTGAAAGCTCCGTTGTTATGTTTTTCTTTTAAGACAAAAGATGTTAATGTATGAGTTGCTTTTCTAAACTAAAAGCTCAGTAAGTAGACAGACAGACAGAGCATCAGTATTGGCAGTCCAGTCCAATTTACCATCCAGCTCCACTCCCAGGTATTTATAGGTCTGTACCCTCTGCACACACTCACCTCTGATGATCACGGGGTCCATGAGGGGCCTGGGCCTCCTAAAATCCACCACCAGCTCCTTGGTTATGCTGGTGTTCAGTTTTAGGTGGTATTCAGGTTAAATTGCCACGTTGGCACTTTGCGATAAATAAGTGGGTTTTGGATTGCAGTTTGGGCACTTGGTTTCTAAATGGACTCAGAGAATGGTATAAAAATCATATTGGGACCTTACACTATATGGATGATGTTAAATGTTTTGCTGGACTGTGTATTCTTTTTTTGATTTGCAAGTCTGTGGAATCAACTAAGGGGATTTCCACACCCATACACAAACTTGACTGCTCTCCTTTTATTTACTCTTCTATAGGATATAATATTATCCTATTTTTTATGCATTATCTTAAATGCTTTTGTATTAGGCTTTAGATTACTGTAAGTGAGGGTGTTTTTCCTTTGAAGGTTAATGTCTTATGTTTGTTTTCAGTGAATTCGCATCCCAGTGAGTTAGTACCTCAGCTGGTTAAAAGCTCATTTGATTGTGAGGGTCTCCCTTTCCCTGTATTATGTTAAGAGTGATTTTCTAGTTTTAAGATATGCTTTACTTTTAGTTTTTATTTAGCTTTTAATTTTGTGATTTAGGTTTTATATTTATTTATTTTTTGTTCTTTTTCTTTTAGTTTTACTTTTTCAGTTACCAACTTTTAGTTTTTGTTACTTTTTTTTAGTTTTGCATTACTCATCAGAAATGTGGACAAGTGTAAAAACAGAGTTTTTCTTTATAGGGTTCGAAACTGATGTAATTCATGCTTTACCTGTCAACTTAATACATACAATTTTACTATCTGTGACAAGTTCTAGTTTTAATTCAGGGAAATGATGATTTTTTTCATTAAAATATTTTTGTTTTAGTTTTCATTAACAGGAATAACACTGGTATCATGTAACCATGTTAGGTAAAAACGCACTATCACACAGCTAGAACTGGTTAGCAAAGAATCTCTTTTTCAAATGATTAAAAATATTACAGTTTCTAACCTGTCTTGTCTCTGTTTGTTTGTGTTTATTCATTAGTGTCTGTTATTAGATGCAACTAGAAAGACAAGTTTCACGTTTTCTTCTTTAAACATGATTAAATAAAAATCTTGAACCTTAGGCAAGTACATAATGGAAGAGTGTGTGCATGTGTGAGCTCTCTTCAAGGTCACCATCCTTAAACCTGTATGTCCCAAATGGCTATCACATTTATAAAAAAGAAAAACAGTCTTAAAAAATTTTACATTAACATTCCTTTCCTTCATTTTACTTTATTACAGATAATTTAGTCAAGCGTGATGGCAATAAGAAATGGAAAGAAGGTATGTATTCACATTTAAATTCATAGTATATGAAATATTCACGCCCTGTGGTCGGCTGGCGCCGGCTGAGATTGGCTCCAACAGACCCCTGTGACCCTATAGTTAGGATATAGCGGGTTGGATAATGGACGGATGGATGAAACATTCACTTTTAACAAAATCCCAAAAAATAGAAGCTAAATGTGAAGAGCACAATAAATGATTTAAAAAAATTTTTTTTAGCATTTTTGTATTATTAAATAATGTAAATCAAAGTCATTTGCAAGAACACATGAGAAGAAAATACAGTTGTCTGCAACTGGGATATAATTACTCCTAAGGCCTAAAAATACACCAAGAATCGCCTGCTTTGGAAATGTACTTTGTTTGATTTCACTGTAAGTCTCAACATTATGCTCAGTAGTCTATTATACTCTCTGTGTGAACATTTACAGGTAATATTCTTTCAGCAGTGGCATTAAAAAAATAAGAACAGTGTATTATATAAGTTTTCTTAACCCTGTGTGTAGTTTAAGGTTTTTGTGGACTTTAGTGGAGTTCAGCAATACCAGATGAAAGGCAGGTGTCCATGCTACCTCAGTTTATTCTCAGGCAAAATGGAAAGAAAAACATTGTGTGTCATTGCCTTTTGATGACACAAACAGGAGTATCTTTTGCAAGGTATCTTTCTAAATCAATTAGTGCAGCCTCAGGGAAAAGAGGATCCTCAACAAGGTACACTTAAAGTATTAACCTTGCCCAAGTCAAGTGAGGATTATTGCGTCTTTTCCAGAAAATAAGATGCTCTAATAATTAAAGTTATTTAATGTGATTTAATGGTATCAAGTTAGAATAAAAATCAGTTTAATTCAACACATGTTTGGTAACGGAATATGTCTTGGCACATTTGGAACTGCTAAACACAAGCATCACACAGGTTCTTAAAAAGTATTATTATGTCACACTGGACAGTATTACAAGAGTGGGGAGACACACAAAAAACAGTTTATGGCATGTGCTCAGAGCTCAGTGTAGATGTATGAGATCCTTCAGAAAGGTTTGTAAAAACATTTGTACAATTTTTTTCAATTGGAGCAAAGGTTGAGTTTAAAAAGAAACAACTTTAAATAGTAAAAAGGATGGGAATAATAACAAGCGTCATTAAAACCTAAGGAAAATATCTGAAAATACTGTATATACAGTACACTTTAGTAACAGTTGTTTCAGGAATGACTTTATTTTCTATGTATGTGTGTATTTTATTTATTTATTTCATTTTATTCTAATAATCTTTCAGAATGTGCTAAAAATCAGAAAATGCATTTAATTTGTTTTCCATCTTAATTATTTTGGTGCTTAATGTGTAACCAGAGATTTAAATTGTTATCTTTCAGAATATGATGCACTCAGGGCTGAATTTGGTAAGAATGTTAACTTTATGTTGCACAGTATCTTGCTTGACTTGATCATTTAAAGAAAGCTCTCTCAAAGTACAGCAAGTGAATCAAAAATAGACAGGTTTGGTAGGTTGTAAAGTAGAGTTTCTCAACCAGTGGGTTTTACCCCGATTGTGGGTTGCTGAACACACTAAATGCTTCATCAACTTTAGTTTAAAGGAAAAATGCCATTGCTTCTTAAGGGATGCTGCCAGTGAGCAGGGACAAGTTCCTCAAATGCCTTGTATTAGACTCACAACATTCATCCCAGAAACTTAAACCAAATAGAAATGTTTTAAGAACATACAACCCATATTTTCTGAGGCATGGTGAGCAACATTTTCTGTGGTTATCTGTGGTGCGATAGTACCAAACAAATTCATAAATCTTTAAGCAACAAAGACATTTGAAAATAAAATGTTACTTAAAGAAATAAATTGTTTGACTTTTTAAAATGAATAATTAAAATCTTGACTCTTCACAAAAAACATTTTAGCATGTTTGTACAACAAGCCAGCATGCACACAGGCCAACATTTCATTTTATATTCAATTGCCAAATATAAGAAAGCACTCACAATTGCAAAACAGCTTGTCTTGCCATATGCAGTAGATATGTACAGCAAAATTCTAGACTAGTCAGTCCTAGCAAACTAAAACATTTTACTCTGCATTTTGTTTACTTAACCCTGATTTTGTCAAACTTCTGAAAATCAGATAAACACAGATTAGCTATTAAAAAGACAACTGAACACTAAATTTGTTTCAGTATTAAACTCCCATGTGTCATATAATTTTAAGATGAGTACCATGTGTATTCAATCTGTTATGTACACTGTATTTAAATGCAGATTATGTATTTACTGTTATTTTTTAATTTGTGCCATTATGTGAGTAAAATTGATAAAATGTGTATCCTTACACCAGAAGGGTTGAGAGTCACTGGTGTAGACTCAGAGAATGGTATAAAAATCATATTGGTACCTTACACTGTATGGATGATGTAAAATATTTTTGCTGGACTGTGTGCTCTTTTGCTGATTTCCAAGTGTGTAGAATCAACTGAGGGGAATTTCCACGCCCATACACAGACTTGACTGCCCTCCTTTTATTTACTCTTCTACAAGATATAATACTCCCCTGTTTTTTATGCATTTTCCTAAATGCTTTTGTAATAGTCTTTAGGTTACTGTAAATGGTGTTGTTTTTCCTTTGAAGGTTAATGTTTTATGTTTGTTTTCAACATCAGTACTCTTTTTTCAGTGAACTCACATCCCAGGGGGTAGTACCTCAGCTGGTTAAAAGCCCATTTGATTGGGAGGGCCTCCCTTTCCACTGTCCCATACCTGATTTCCTGTTCCAGTAGTTTCCAGCTCAAGTACATTTTAGGGTGTTCAGCACCATTGATGTTTTGGCTGAACACGGCACCCAGACATTTGTCCAAAGTGTCGGTCTGTAAGGTGAAAGGAAAAGAGAAGTCAGGAATTATTTGCACCGGTGCTAACTTAAGAGTCTGTTTTATGTCACAGAATACAACCTCTGCTTTCATATTCCAAACCATGGTATTTTAGACTTGTTTCTTTGTTATGTCTATTAGTGATAATAAGTAGGCTGCACTATAGGCTTGGTTGGGATGTAGCATTCTATCCACCAAATGCTGGAAGGTTCCTGGTGCACCATGTAAACTGAATGGAAGCACCTTGTACTGCCAATGTCCACAAAAAACGTAGTTTTTTCCATTTTGGATTCCATTAAATGCTTTTGTCATGTCTAGTGTGGTCAGATATTGCGCCTTCCCAAGCCCCTCAAGGAGTTCTTTCATGTGGGGCATTGAGTAGGCATCAAATCAGGACTTTTGATTCAACCAACGGAAGTCATTGCAAAAGTACCAACTAGACTGGACCAGGGACTAAAACAATCCTCGATCACACCCAAGATCCAGCATGTGTCTGATCTCAAGTTCCACTTCTGCATGTTTGGCTTAAAGTAGGCAATAATGACATTTGCTAGTCGTTCATCTATCACTTCTGTGATAAATGAGAGGTCTGCTTCCAGCTCTTGTTACTGTTGTGGAACCTCCCAATAAGCAAACAACACAAGGGGAATCAACTGATCCCAGTTTCGTCCATCCTTGCTGACCACCATGCATAGCATTTGTATGAGGGTGTGATTACACCTCTCTACTGGACCATCAGTTTGAGGGTGGCATACTTAACTGTTTAATTTGGAGTAACTTGGCAACCT